>NC_052153.1:6157141-6276394 GCF_902713615.1 Scyliorhinus canicula
ACTGCTCTCCCCCCCCCCCCCAAACCCTGCTCTCCCTCCCCCCACAAACCCTTCTCTCCCTCCCCCGCAAACCCTGCTCTCCCTCCCCCCCCAAACCCTGCTCTCCCTCCCCCCCCAAACCCTGCTCTCCCTCCCCCCCAAACCCTTCTCTCCCTCCCCCGCAAACCCTGCTCTCCCTCCCCCCCACAAACCCAGCTCTCCCCCCCCAACCCTGCTCTCCCCCCCGCCCCCAAACACTGCTCTCCCCCCCCAAACACTGCTCTTCCCCCCCCCCCAAACACTGCTCTCCCTCCCCCCCCAAACCCTGCTCTCCCTCCCCCCCCAAAACCACTGCTCGCCCTCCCCCCCCAAACCCTGCTCTCCCTCCCCCCCCCCCCCCCCCCCCGCCCCCAACCCTGCTCTCCCTCCCCCCCAAACACTGCTCTTCCCCCCCCCCAAACACTGCTCTCCCTCCCCCCCCAAACCCTGCTCTCCCTCCCCCCCCAAACACTGCTCTCCCTCCCCCCCCAACCCTGCTCTCCCTCCCCCCCCCCACACCCCCCCGCCCCCAAACCTCTCTCCCTCCCCCCCCCAAACACTGCTCTTTCCCCCCCCCCAAAACACTGCTCTCCCTCCCCCCCCAAACCCTGCTCTCCCTCCCCCCCCAAACACTGCTCTCCCTCCCCCCCCAAACCCTGCTCTCCCTCCCCCCCCCCCACCCCCCCCGCCCCCAAACCCTGCTCTCCCTCCCCCCCCAAACCCTGCTCTCCCCCCCCCAAACACTGCTCTCCCTCCCCCCCCAACCCTGCTCTCCCTCCCCCCCCAAACCCTGCTCTCCCTCCCCCCCCAAACCCTGCTCTCCCTCCCCCCCAAACCCTGCTCTCCCTCCCCCCCCCCCCCCCCAAACCCTGCTCTCCCTCCCCCCCCCCCCCCCCGCCCCCAAACCCTGGTCTTCCCCCAACCCCCAATCTGCCCGAGGTGTGATCATGCTATCCAAATACAGCCTGGGTTTTCCAGCAATGCCTTCCCTTTCTGGTGATCAAAGCGCCCGCTCCTCTTCCAGAACTTCACACTGCACCAAGCCTCTGATCAGTTAGACATTCCCTCCCTCGGTCTCTCACCATCTCTTTTCTACCTTTCAAACTAAAAATAACTACAGACAGCAAGATCGCAGTGAGGCTGGCTACGAGAAAACTAAACATGACAGCCACAAATTGAAGAGACAGGGCTGGGAGATATGGAAAGATTTACTGAAGGCAGCAGTAATTGCGAATGTTTCCTTGTGAGCTAATCAAAGGGAACAATGCCACTTATTCCATTTTATAAGAGAGGTTTTAGAGTATTTGGGCGCGATTTGGCGGAAACATTTCGGAGTGGTATTTTGGGTGTGTTTGACGATCCTTTCTTAATGGCCGAGATCGCGTCGCGTATTTAACGTCACAGAGAAATGCACCCCCCCCGAGCTTCTCGCCATTACTGGCTGGAGAGGGATAGCTTGATCTTGGATTTGGACAATGCTCGGCACAACATTGAGGGCCGAAGGGCCAGTTCTGTGCTGTAATGTTCTGTGTCTCACTGTCTGATTCGCCAGTCTCGCCCCTAACAAGCGGCAGCTGCTTTTAAACGCTCCCTTGCCGCTCACTCCCAGTCAGCACACAAGCACGGCAGCGCGTTGACCTGCTCCACGTTTGGGGGATGCCAACCGGGCCAAGCTTCTGGAAGCAGTGGATGCGGGACAGGGAGATCCTGATTCCCCGAGGGGCTGAGGGGACCAGCAGCAGGGTCACCCATACCGCCGGAGTGGCAGCGGCTGTCGGTGTGGGCAACATGACCAGGAGGACCGCCGACCAATGTTGGAAGACCAACGACTTCAACTGAGCTGTAAGGGTAAGTTACCCCCTCTCTCCTGGCACCAGCTCCATTTGCCACCTCTTAAATTCTCATCGCCACCCCCCCAAAATCTCTGGCTGACACCTCGCACCATCCCACATCCTATCTTCATGTTGGCTCCTTTGAACACCCTGACACCCGCTAGAACAATCCCTTCGTGCCCAGTGTGGTGTCCACACAGGCCATCTACTATAGAACCCGCTGACACATCAAGCATATAGTTCACAATGCCCTCTCTTTGTCCCCAAAGGAGAAGGTAGTCCATAATAAGCGGGAAAGACCATAAGACACAGCAGCAGAATTAGGCCACTCGGCCCATCGTGTCTGCTCCGCCATTCAATCATGGCTGATATTTTTCTCATCCCTATTCTCCTGTCTTCTCCCGTAACTCCTGATGCCCTTATTAATCAAGAAAGTAACCAACACCGGGCCGGGGGTGTGGGTGTGTGTGTGTGGATATACCAGTGATCAGAGTCCTCACCCTCCATAAAGAACGGGACCTGGGGATCGCAGGGTTGACCGAGGAGAGAGCAGTTACCGACAGCGAGGTTGACCTTGACAGAGGTGAGGATCCACTGCCCCTTCACCCAGGTGACCCGTCTCAAGTGAGTTGTTCATGTCAGACAGAATGACCCTCCCCTCTCATTGACCACATGCCCATTGTCTTGCAGGACCCCCCCCCCCCCCCCCCCCCCCCGCCATCCAAAAGCCCACCTTGGAGGAGAGCTTCGAGGAGACCACCATCGACGTGTCACAGCCGTCACCCCCACCCTCCACCAGCGCAGAGACACACTCCTTGGTGGGCGACATTACTGGACAGACGTCTGGGGCACAATCTGGCGAGCACCACACAGTTGCTGATGTACATCAGGTGGAGGCAGGAATATCCAAGGGAGTCGGCAGTCGGAGGTCTGCTGGGTCCCAGGACACAACTGAGTCCCAGGCAGACGCCGAGCCTCTGGTCAAGGTTATCCCAGAGGGGATGCAGATGCTTGGACATGGCCGTGAGATTCAGGAGGCGATATCAGTGACATTCCAGTGAGTGCTTAGCCGATTGGAGGAGTCCCAAAGTCTATGGGCGCTGGAGATGATGTCAACGCGTAACGGAAACAAATATGCATTTCTGTGGCCACAACGTGGCTCCAGGGTGACATGTTGCCTCCCTGGTGCTGGGGTCAAGGATACCTCAGAGCAGCCACATTCGGGAAGAGGAGAGTCAACAGCCAGTGGTCGTGGTACACATTGGCACTCAGGAAAGAAAAGGGTTGAGGTCCTAAAAACAGAATATAGAGCGTCAGGAAGGAAGTTGAAAACTAGGATGTCAAAAGTAGTGATCTCAGGATTAATATCAGAGCCACGCGCGCGACAGAGCATAAATAGCAGGAAATATCCGATGAATGTGTGGCTGAAGAGGGAGGTGGTCAGGTTCCTAGGATATTAGGAGTGGGTGAGGTGGGACCAGTACAAACTGGACAGGCTGCACCTAGGCAGGACCGGGACTGATTTATTTTCCAGAGTGGTTGGGGTGGTTTTAAACTAAAATGGCCGGAGGATGGGAACCTATGCAAGCAGTCACAGGAATCAAGGACAAAAAAAAGACGGAAAGGGGAATAAAAAAAAAGTGATAGGCAGATAAATCAAGGGCCAGATTCAAACAGGGCTACAGTGAACAATCGTGGGAATGGGACAAGGAATGTTAAAAAGATGAGCCTTAAAGCTTTGTGCCTTTGCTGCAGAGCATTCGCAATAAAGTGGATAAATTAATCATGCCAGTAGATGTAAACGGGTATGAAATAGTCAGGATTACGCAGACATGGCTGCAAGGTGACCAGGGATGGGAATTGAACATCCGGGGGTATTCAGTATTTAGGAAGAACAGACTAAAAGGAAAAGGCGGTGGGGGTTACATTGCTGGGTAAAGAGGAAATTGGCGCATAAATTGAGGAAGGATATTAGTTCTAACGATGTGGAATGTGTGTGGGTAGAGCTGAGAAACACAAAGGAGCAAAAACGTTAGTGGGGGGGGGGGGGGGGGTTGTATGTAGATCCCAAAACCGTAGTGGTGATGTTGGTAATTCATTAAACAGGAAATTAGAGATGCATGTGATAAAGGACTTTAATCTGCATATAGATTGGGCTAATCAAATTAGTCACGATATTGTCGAGGAGGACTTCCTGGAGTATATATGTGATGGTTTATGGACCAATACATTGAGGGGCCAACTAGAGAACAGACCATCCTAGACTGGGTATTGTGTAATGAGAAAATAATAATTGGCAATCTAGTTATGCAAGATTGGGGATGAGTGACCATAATATGTTAGAATTCTTCATCAAGGTGGAGAGTGACCTAGTTGATTCTGAGACTCGGTCCTGAATCTGAATAAAGGAAACTACGATGGCATGAGGCGTGAGCTGGCTATGATGGATTGGGGAACATTACTTAAAGGGATGACAGAGAAACGGCAATAGCAAACATTCAGAGAGCACATGAGGGAACTGCAACAATAGTTCCTTCCTGCCTGGCACAAAAAAAAACTGGAAAGGTGGCCAAACCATAGCTTAAAAGGCAAATTAGAAATAGTATTAGATCCAAAGAAGAGGCATACAAATTGGCCAGATAAAAAACAGCAGAGCTAAGGATTGAGAGCTGTTTAAAATTCAGCAAAGGAGGACCAAGAGATTGATTAAGAAGTGGACAGCACGGTAGCATGGTGGTTAGCATAAATGCTTCACAGCTCCAGGGTCCCAGGTTCAGTTCCCGGCTGGGTCACTGTCTGTGTGGAGTCTGCACGTCCTCCCCGTGTGTGCGTGGGTTTCCTCCGGGTGCTCCGGTTTCCTCCCACAGTCCAAAGATGTGCGGGTTAGGTGGATTGGCCATGCTAAATTGCCCATAGTGTCCTAAAAGTAAGGTTAAGGGGGGGGGTTGTTGGGTTATGGGTATAGGGTGGATACGTGGGTTTGAGTAGGGTGATCATTCATCGGCACAACATCGAGGGCCGAAGGGCCTGTTCTGTGCTGTACTGTTCTATGTTCTATTATGGAAAATAGAGTACGAGATAAGCTTACAGGAAACATAAAAACTGACTGTAAAAGTTTCTATAGGTATGTGAAGAGAAAAAGATTGGTGAAGACAAATGTAGGGCCCTTACAGTCAGAAACCCGGGAATTTATAACGGGGGACGAAGAAATGGCTGAGCAACAAAATACATACGTTGGTTGTGACTTCATAAAGAAGGACACAAATAAGATACCAGAAATGTTCGGATTCAGTGAGAGGGAGGAACTGAAGGAAATCAGTATTGGTAAGGAAACGGTGTTGGGAAATTGATGGGACGAAGGCCAAACAATCTCCAGGACGTGATAATCTACATCCCAGAGTATTTAAGTGGCCCTAGGAATAGCAGATGCATTGGTGGTCATATTCCAAGATTCTATATATTTGGGACCGTTCCTACAGATTGGAGGGTAGCTAATGTAACCCCACGAAAAAGGGAGGTAAAGAAAAAAACGGAATTATAGGCCAGTCAGCTTGATGTCGGTAGTGGAGAAAATTCTAGAATCCATTATCAAAGATGTTATAGCAAGAGCACTTGGAAAACAGTGGCAGGATCAGACAGAGTCAGCATGGATTTATGAAGGGGAAATCAGGCTTGGCAAATTTACTGGAGTTCTACCAGGATGTAACTAGTAGAGTTGATGAAGGGGAGCCAGTAGATGTGATTTATTTGGACTTTCAAAAGGATTTCGACAAAGTCTCACATGAGAGATGAGCGTGTAAAGTTAAAGGATGGGGCATAAGGGGTAGTGTATTGCATGGATAAAAAAACTGGTTGGTAGACAGGAAACAAAGAGTAGGAATAAATGGGTTTCCAAATGGCAGGCAGTGACTAGTGGAGTATCACAGGGACCGGTGTTGGGATCCCAGCTATTAACAATATATAAATAATTTAGATGAGGGAGCTGAATGTCATATTGCCAAATCTGCAGCGTTACCAAGTTGGGTGGGAGGGTGAGCTGTGAGGAGGATGCAGAGATCCTTCAGTGTGATTTAGACAAGTTTGAACGAGTGGGAAAAATGCAGTATGTGGATCAATGTGAGGTTATCCACACTGGGTAGCAGAAACAGGAAAGCAGATTATCTGGATGGCTTTATTCATAGTAATTTATAAAATTTGCTTTTATCTGGATGGCTATAGATTGAGAGAGAGGGGAAAGTGCAATGTCACCTGGTGATCCTTGCACTGAAGGTAAGCAAGCAGGTGCAGCAGGCGGTTAGGGTTAGTCTTGCTGCAATTATACAGGGCCTTGGTGAGGCCACACCTGGAGTATTGTGTGAAGTTTTGGTCTCCTGCTCTGAGGGAGGATGTTCTTAATATTAGAGGGAGTGCAGCAAAGGTTTACCAGACTGATTCCTGGGACGGCAGGACTGACGCATGAGGAGAGATTGGGTCGGTTAGGATTCGCTGGAGTTTTGATGAATGAGGGGGATTTCATAGAAACCTATAAAATTCTAACAAGACTGGACAGGGTCGATGCAGGAAGGATGTTCCCCGATGGCAGGGGAGGCCAGAACCAAGGGTCACAGTCTGAGGATACGAGGTAGGCCATTTTCGACAGAGATGAGGAGAAATCGCTTCAGCCAAAGAGTGGTGGTCAGCTTGTGGAATTCTCCAACACACAAAAGTTGACGCCAAAGCATTGTGTGTTTTCAAAAAAAGGGGTCAGGTATAACTCTTGGGGAGAAAGGGATCAAAGGATATGGGGGGGGGAAAGCGAGAGCAGGTTACTGAGTTGGATGATCAGCCTTGATCATAATGAATGGCGGAGCAGACTTGAAGGGCCGAATGGCCTCCTCCTGCTTTCCATGTTGAAGCGTCGTCACTGTTGTAATGTCGGAAACACAGCAGCCAATCTGTGCACAGCAAGCTCCCACAAGCAGCATTGTGATAATGACCAGACAATCCGCCTTGCTGATGTTGATTGAGGATAAATATTGACCAAGACATCGAGGAGATCTCTTCTTCAAACTAGTGACCATGGGATCTTTCACATCCACCCCAGGGAACAGGCGGGGCCTCGGATTAACAGTGCATCTGGAAGATGACACCTCCGACAATGCAGCATTCCCTCAGTACTGTCCCGGCAGATTCAGGCCTGAGTTTTGTGTTCAAGTCGAGGAGCAGAACAAGATTCCGAATGTGCCTCCCAGAGTGAGCACTGACACACAAGTCCACTGGCTTGAACAGAGAACAGTCCTCCCACGTGTTTTACAACAAACATCTTCTCAAGATACCATTGAGATGAGGCTCCGTAAATAATAGGTGCCAACTGGCATCCAATTCAATCGGCCTTTCTGCCTGTGCGCTTCGATGTCAGCTATTCATTTGTAGGTACAAGCGGGACACCATCCAGCTGTTCCTTGTGGGCATCAGCGGGGATTCTTTACACAATCCTTTCTGCAGCCCGGGGATACTGGAGTGGATTATGGGAACCTTGTCAGTCGCCCTGGCTGTGATTGGCTCGCTCATACCAGACCAGGATCAAGTTGAGAACATCAGTTCCACTGTGAACACTGACTGAATTAATCCTCAAAGCAGCTTGCAGTGGGTTTTAATATTAGATACAGCATTGTGTCCCTGAGGTCAGTATGATCTCTGTTCATTTTCTTTAGAAATATATATAGTTTTCAAAAATGCAAACGCACAGATATATGTGAAAACAATACATTTCTCCAGTTTTTTGTGGGTTCAACTCACACTATCAATGTGCAAAGATCACCAAAGATATGTCGTTCAGAGGGTCGCTGCAGACTCAATGGCTCCTTCGGCACTGTAAGGATTCAATGGTACAGAGACATACAAGCAGGCTGACACTCTCATGCAATACTGAGGGAGTGCCGCACTGTCAGAGGGTCAGTACTGAGGGAGTGCTGCACTGTCAGAGGGTCAGTACTGAGGGAGTGCTGCACTGTCAGAGGGACAGTACTGAGGGAGTGCCGCACTGTCAGAGGGTCAGTACTAAGGGAGTGCCGCACTGTTAGAGGGTCAGTACTGAGGGAGCACCGACTGTCAGAGGGTCAGTATTGAGGGAGTGCTGCACTGTCAGAGGGTCAGTACTGAGGGAGTGCTGCACTGTCAGAGGGTCCGTACTGAGGGAGTGGTGCACTGTCAGAGGGTCAGTACTGAGGGAGTGCAGCACTGCCAGAGAATCAGTACTGAGGGAGTGCTGCACTGTCAGAGGGTCAGTACTGAGGGAGTGCTGCACTGTCAGAGGGTCAGTACTGAGGGAGCACCACACTGTCAGAGGGTCAGTACTGAGGGAGTGCTGCACTGTCAGAGGGTCAGTACTGAGGGAGCGCTACACTGTCAGAGGGTCAGTACTGAGGGAGCACCACACTGTCAGAGGGTCAGTACTGAGGGAGTGCCGCACTGTTAGCGGGTCAGTACTGAGGGAGTGCTGCACTGTCAGAGGGTCAGTACTGAGGGAGTGCCGCACTGTCAGAGGGTCAGTGCTGAGGGAGTGCCACACTGTCAGAGGGTCAGTACTGAGGGAGTGCTGCACTGTCAGAGGGTCAGTACTGAGGGAGTGCCGCACTGTCAGAGGGTCAGTACTGAGGGAGTGCCGCACTGTCAGAGGGTCAGTACTGAGGGAGTGCTGCTCTGTCAGAGGGTCAGTACTGAGGGAGTGCAGCACTGTCAGAGGGTCAGTACTGAGGGAGTGCTGCTCTGTCAGAGGGTCAGTACTGAGGGAGTGCTGCACTGACAGAGGGTCAGTACTGAGGGAGCGCTGCACTGTCAGAGGGTCAGTACTGAGGGAGTGCTGCACTGTCAGAGGGTCAGTACTGAGGGAGTGCTGCACTGTCAGAGGGTCAGTACTGAGGGAGTGCTGCACTGTCAGAGGGTCAGTACTGAGGGAGTGCTGCACTGACAGAGGGTCAGTACTGAGGGAGCGCTGCACTGTCAGAGGGTCAGTACTGAGGGAGTGCTGCACTGTCAGAGGGTCAGTACTGAGGGAGTGCTGCACTGTCAGAGGGTCAGTACTGAGGGAGTGCCGCACTGTCAGAGGGTCAGTACTGAGGGAGTGCTGCACTGTCAGAGGGTCAGTACTGAGGGAGCGCTGCACTGTCACGGGTGGCCGTCTTAGATGCGACTTTATACTGAGGCCCCCTCTGTGCTCTTCGGTGAATGAAGAGGAGCAGCGTAGTTCCTCCTGGTAACCAGGTCAATATTAATCCTTCAATCAACAGCACACACACAAATAAAACAGATTATCTGGGGATTATCACACTGCTTGCATGTGGGATCTTGCTGGGTACACAGCTACATTACAACAGTGACTGCACGTCGAAAAACACCACACCTTGGCTAAGGTTGGGATTACCGAGGGGCCATCCCACCAGACAATCTGTACATTGCTTTCATGGGGAGGCCATATAAATGCACGTGGGGGAAAGAAGAGGTTATGCTGATAGAGTTACGTGAAGCGAGGAGACACAGGTCGAGCATAAGATCCAACACTGGGTGGTTGGGCAGAATGGCCTGTTCGTGTGCTCTGGATCCTCGGTCACATACGAAAGGGTTGCCAAGCAGATGGCTTCCTCCACCTTCTATTCCTCATGCTCCTTCTTCGAAAGCCCTCCATGACAGGGGTCGATGCCTTTGACGTCAATCTTTACCGTCAGCCCTGTGATTGGCCCAGCCCCACCGTCTTCAATGCCTCATTGGACAGTGAGCCCAGGGGTGGCCCTGTGGGAAAATGGCTGACGCTGTCGCACACGCGGCAAGCAGGCGCTCGGACCCACTTTCAGGGGCTGATATCGGAATCCCACACCCAGAACAAAGCTCGGCTCAGTGTGTTCCCGATAGTGGAGATTCAGGTCCACAATCCCCAGAATATCCAAGGTATGGAAAGCCAGAGATAATGCCTGAATCCTCCTCTTCTAGAGGGCATCCAAAGATGGGCCTGTAGCTTAAGAATGAATGAGAAAAAATATTCTAAAACATATCCCAGTTCTCTTTTAAACAGAGGCAAAAGTCATTTTCTGATCGTATTATCCCCATGCCAACTAGATTTACTCTTCACTTAACAGATGGTTCGTACAAAGCTGATTTATGAAGCCTTGATCAGGCAGATGCTTAATACGGATCCTGAAATCCCTCTCACACCTACAATATTCAAATACTCTCCAATAATCTTCAAAATTAGGGCAACTGTTCTAATAGAAAAAGTGTCTGCTTCTAAAGCTTAAATCATAATCATATTATTAGCAACAAATAATGACACAGGATCCCCCCCCCCCCCCCCCCCGCCCCCCTACCCCCCGCCGGATCTCAGTACTTGGGGGGCCCTTGCTGTTGACAGTTGTTGCCAACGAATTACACTGAAATGTAGGTGAGGTGATTCAGAAGCCTCCCGACGATACAGAAAATCGGCCGCATGACGGAAACTGTAAACCACAGCAAGGTATCAATGGACAGGTCAGGTGAGCGGGAAAGTGGCAAATGGAATTCAGTCTGGAGAAGTGTGAGGTCATACATTTGGGGAGAGTGAGAAAGGCAAAGAAACGCACAACGATTGATAGGAAACTGAGAAATGAGGGAACGGGGGGGGGGGGGGGGGGGGCCTGAGAATGCACGTTTGCTTATCCCGGAGAGAAGCCGAACGGTAGATAAGCAGGAAACAAGATTCTTTTATTGCTCAAGGCTTAGAGAATAAGAACGGGGAGGTTATTCTGCTGGAGCTGTATGAAACACAAGTTAAATCACAGCTAGAACAGTTCGTACAGATCGGCTCACAGCTTTATAGGTAGGATGCGATCGCACCAGAGAGGGTAGAGAGGAGATTTACAAGGACATTGCGTGATAAAGAAAGATTGGATTGACTGCGATTGCTTTCCCCGCAACAGAGGAAAGGTTCATTTGAGGTGGATAAAATTAGGAGAGGTCTAGACAGAGTGGAGAGGGAGGATCTAAATACATTAGCAGAGACGTCAACAAACCACCAGGCACAGATTTAATCCCCTCTCTAATTTGATCAATTCCCTTCCTGTAACATGGGTTGTGTTGATATCTATCAGACTTCAGGGACATTAGCAAGCCTTTTGATATGCTGGGCTTTTGTGTAAAAGTTAGGATAAAAGTTCCAGTCATTGAGTTTTAGAAATGATAAATTGATAAATTTAAAGCCCCCATGTCTAAATTGGGACAGTCATTCACCTGCCTTTTAAATTATTGTCTTGAGCTGAAACCGTATCTCACATGCATCTCACCCTGCACAATTTATATCCAGGCACAATACTGGCAAGACACGAACAGGAATTAATCTATGACATATAGAACTCCAGACACTTACCAATGAGTTCTCACTGGTGTAAATTGCACGAGACTGCCACCTCCAGGCTAGCTTCACCAGTATTTGCCTGACCTTCATGTGAGCTTTCATCCACAGTGCTCTAGTGGTCAGCTAGCACAGTTTAGGAAGCAAAGCAATTGTGAAAATTAAGGCTGCTCTTATCTCGAGTCCCGCTTCGATCAGTTTCTGTCCAGAAAGACCAAGCGGGCGCGCTAATCTACTGGGCGCTTTAGTTTGCTGCCTGCGTGTGGATTGCTTCGCATGTAGAAGGAAGCTGCCTTAATGTAGCGCCTATCATGATTCCACCACGGTCCAAAGCTCTATAAAGACAACAAAGTATTTTTGAGGTTTAGACACGGTTGTAATGTTGGGACGGCAGCAGCCCAAGGTGGAATGGGTCTCGGTTAAATGTCTCATACGGCAATCTCAGCAGTGCAGCCTTCCCTCCGCACCACACTGCGAGAGTCAGCCTAGACGTAGTGCTTGTAAGGGTTGAAGTTCAGAAGATCTGGGTGTGCTCTCAAAGGAATTTATTTCATTCTTCCACCGGGTGTGCGAGGCGCGGGCTAGGCCAGCATTTATTACCCATCCCGAATTGCCCTTTGAGAAGGTGGTGGGTGAGCTGCCTGCTTGAACCGCTGCAGTCCGTGTGGTGTAGGTACACCCACTCTGCTGTTTGCGAGGGAGTTCCAGGAGTTTGCCCCAGCGACAGCGAAGGAACGGCGATATGTTACCAAATCAGGATGGTGGGTGACTTGGGAGAGGAACCTCCAGGTGGTGGGGTTCCCAGGTATCTGATGCTCTTGCCCTTCTGGATGGTAGAGGTCGTGGGTTTGGAAGGTGTTGTAGGAGCTTTGGTGAGTTGCTGCAGTGCATCTTGTAGATGGTACACACGGCTGCCACTCTGCGTTGGCGATGGAGGGAGTAAACGTTGAAGGTGGAGGTTGGGATGCCAATGGGCTGGTTTGTCCTGTTTGGTGTTGAGCTTCTTGAGTATTGTTGGAGCTGCACTCATCCAGGAAAGTGGAGGGTATTCCATCGCACTCCTGACTTGTGACTTGTTGATGGTGGGCAGGCTTTGGGGGGGGGGGTCAGGAGGTGAGTTGATCACTGCAGGATTCCCAGCCTCTGACCTGCCCTGGTAGCCACAGTATTTACATGGCTGGGTCCAGTTCAGTTTCTGGTTAATGGTAACCCCCAGGATGTTGATAGTGGGGGATTCTGCAATGGTAATGCCATTGCATGAGAGAAGGTGGTTGGATTCTCTCTTGTTGGAGATGGTCATTGCCTGGCACTCGTGTGGCATGAATGTAACTTGCCACTTACCAGCCGAAGCCTGCATGTTGTTCACTTCTTGTCACATTTAAGCTTGGGCTGCCTCAGTATCTGAGTTGTCGCGCATGGGGCTGAATTGTGCAGTCACCAGTGAACATCCCATGTTCTGACCTAATGATGGGGGAAAAGGTCATTGATGAAGCAGCTGAAGATGGTTGGGCCTAGGACACTACTCTGAGGAACTCCTGCAGTGATGTCCTGGAGCTGGGATGAATGACCTCCAACCACCAATAAGATCCTAGCAGGGTGGGTGTGGAAAGGATGTGGCCCCCTGATAGGAGAATCTAGAACTAGAGGTTACCAGTTTGAAAATAAGAGGTTGCCCATTTTGAGCAGAGATGAGGAGAAGTGTTTTCTCCCGGAGGGTCGTGAGTCTTTGGAACTCTTTTCCTCAAAAATGTGCGGGTTAGGTGGATTGGCCATGCTAAATTGCCCTTAGTGTTCAAAGGGGTTGAGTAGGGTTACTGGGTTATGGAGATGGGGTGGAGGTGTGGGCTTGGGTGGGGTGCTCTTTCCCGGGGCCGGTACAGACTCAATGGGCCGAGTGGCCTCCTTTGGCATCGTACATTCTATGAAAAAGTGGCGGCAGCAGAGTCCTTGAACGTTGTTGAGGCAGAACCACATGGATTCCAGATGAGAAAGGTCATCGGGGACAGGTGGGAATGTGGAACTGAGCTGGCAATCAGCTCAGCCAAGATCTCAAAGGGTTGGGAGGATTTGGAATTCTCTATCCCAGAGGGTTGTGGTTCCTCCAGAGTTTTGGTCTCTCGGGGAATTATGGGATATGGGGAGAGGATGGGAAAGTGCACTTGAAACTCAGGATCAACCATAATTGTATTGAATGGCGGGGCAGGCTCGATGGGCCAAATGGCCCGATTCTAAAACATACTGGGGGAGTGCTGCTTTGTTGGAGGTGCTGTCTTTTGCCTGAGATATGAAACCCAGGTCCTAACTGGCTCAGGTAGAAGCAAAAGATCCCAAGGCCACTATTTCAAAAGAAGAACGTGCAAGTTCGTCCCATTGTATTTGACTAGTCATCCCTCAAAGGACATCACTAAATACAGGTTATATCTGGTCAATCATTACATTGTTGTCTGTGGGATCTTGTACACAACTTGGCAACCTCCTCCAGCCCCAAACCCACGAAGCTCCACCAGCTCTACGCCCTTGCACATTCCCATTTTCATTGTTGGGATTTTCGACAAACTTGTCTTCTGGGGGGTTCATCAAGAACAATCAGGGGAAATCCAATCGACAAAAAAAAAAAGGATTCACAAATGTGACACCATTTATCAAAAGATGTAGATGTTACATTTCGTTGTACAACTGGACTCAACATCTCATGAGCGTTCACACAATAAAACCGTTGCAAACATTTCAGGTACTTACATCTTCCATCACCATCTGGTTCTCACATTCTCCCGTTGGGCTAATATCTTGCCTCATGACCCAAATGGGCTCTGCTGGTTCGTCAGGAGTGTAAGGCGACCGTATGGTTCTGGTTTTTACCTCTTCAATCGCTTCCTTGATGTCCTTAATGGCTAAAGAAATGGCATCCCTTTGTTCTCTGGTGTGTCTCACTGACTCTCCCAAGCCCGTGGAGGACACAGATCGCGAATTCAGCGCGGACGTGACGTCGTCGCTCTCATGCCCGCTGCCAGGGGCGACACTACACTCGGAGTTCTGCTCGGCCTCTGGCATCTCCTCGGAGGTGTGATCGAGGCTTTGAGAACTCATGCTCTGCTTCACCTCAGCGACAATCTGGTCAATGTCCTCCTCTTGCTCGTAGCTGTCCATCCGGGGGTAGGGGGCAAACTCGGCCTCCTTCTCCGGGCTGTCCGACTCATTGTCCGACCGCTCGTCGTAGTGGTGCAGCCTGGCCCCCAGGGCCTCCTTACGGTAATGCTCTGCCTCCTCCCTCTCCTGCTGGTACAACAGGAGAGTTTCCCGGCCGTCCAGCTCCGGCGCCTCTCCGATCTCCTCGTAAACGTGCTCTTGGACCGTGTAGTCGTCGTAGGGCTCGGCATACTGTTCCTCCTCGCTGCGGTGGAATGGATGGTGGCTATAAACGTACCCTGAGTAGGCCGAGCTCATGAGCTCTTCGCGGTCCTCCATGTTGAATTGCAAACCGTTCGGGAGGGTCCGACTCTCGGCAGCTTCCGCGTGCTCCGACTCCGCGTTCTCAGTGTACTCCTCCGCCTCCGGCCGGCAGTGGACAGCGTACGAGCGCTCGTCCTCCTCGTTCTCCTGCAGCCTCTCCCGGGAGTTGTAGGGGTCGCCCTGTGCACAGATCACGTCGCCCTCTGCCCTGTCCGTGTGGTTGTGAAAGCCACTTTCTGTACTGGCAGACCTGGCCAGGGTGCCCTCCTCGTCCGCCGGCCGCGACCGCGCTCCTCGCTTGCTGTTGCTACGGCGCCCAGCCTCCTCTTCCTCCTCCTCGGAGTGCTGAAGATCAGCCTCAACTGCCTCATTCACTCCCTCGCTCCCCGGTTCCTCGTCCGTCTCCACCACTTCCTCTGGCTTGTTCATGTCGGAATACCAAAGCTTGGTGAGCCTACACGGGCGGCATCTCTGGGGACGGTCTGTGGAATGCACAAAAAAAAATGAAAGTCAACATCCAAAGAGATATCCCAGCCATAATGGGCCAAATGGCCTCCTCCATTTCTTAATACATTAATTCAGGGTATGCGAGCATCACTGGCAAAGGCAGCACTTACTGTGTATCCCTGACTGCGCTCGAGAAGAGGGCGTTGTGATCGAAAGAAACCCTATATTTACACAGCGCTTTTCACAGCATTTCTCAAAGAGTTTTAAGGCCAGTGACTTGCCTTCTGAAATGTACTCTCTGGCAATGCAGCAGACGAGAGATCCAATTTGCTCACAGCAAGCTCCCAGAAGAAGCGATAATGTCAGGAACATGCAAGGAGCCGGAACTGGAGGAGCACCGAGATCCCGGAGGGCTAAGGGGCTGGAGGAAGTCACAGAGATTGGGGGGGGGGGGGGGGGGCGCAAAGCAACGGAGGGGTTTGAGAACAAGAATTTTAAAAATTGTATCTGTGCCAAACTGGGGGCCAATGTCAGCGAACACAGAGGTAATTGTTGCAAAGGACTTGGCACCAGGGAATTCCTACAGTGCAGGAGGCCATTCGGCCCATAGAGTCTGCCCCGGCCCTGTGAAAGAGCACCCGACCTAGGCCCATGCCCTATCTCTGTAACCAAGGGCAGGCAGTGGCGTAGTGGCATTGTCACTGGACTAGTAATCCAGAGACTCAGGGTGATGCTCTGGGACCCCGGCTCAAATCCCACCACAGCAGATAGTGAAGTTTGAATTTAATAAAAATCTGGTTCTAAAGATGACCATCTTTACCCATTGTCGATTATTGTAAAAACCCAACTTGTTCATTAATGTCCTTTGGCGAAGGGAATCTGATATCCTTACCCAGTCTGGCCTCAATGTGACTCCAGGCCCACAGCAAAGTGGTTGGCTCAGGGACGGGCAATAAATGCCTGGCCAGCCAGCAACACCCACATCCCAGGAACAAATTATTTTTTTAAAACTCCATAACCCCACTGTAATGATATGTAGAATATCATATGTGTATAAAATGTAATAGCCGAACTGTAAGTTAGGATAGGTGCCGTATGCATAGGCTGCGATTCTAGCATCCCACCACAGGTGGAGTGGTGACAGGAGTAGGTCACTAGAAGACAGGCCTCATGGAGATAGGAGGCAATCTCCTGGACAGCACACAGACACAGAATCTGGACGACAGGCAGGATGCATATCGAGCAGCTCCTGAGTCAATATTGATCAATAAGAGCAATTAGGGCAGCACAGTAGCATGGTGGTTAGCATAAATGCTTCACAGCTCCAGGGTCCCAGGTTCGATTCCTGTCTGGGTCACTGTCTGTGTGGAGTCTGCACGTCCTCCCCGTGCGTGCGTGGGTTTCCTCCGGGTGCTCCGGTTTCCTCCCACAGTCCAAAGATGTGCGGGTTAGGTGGATTGGCCATGCTAAATTGCCCGTAGTGTCCTAAAAAGTAAGGTTAAGGGGGGGGGGGGGGGGGGGGGGGTTGTGGGTTACAGGTATAGGGTGGATACGTGGGTTTGAGTAGGGTGATCATTGATCGGCACAACATCGAGGGCCGAAGGGCCTGTTCTGTGCTGTACTTTCTATGTTCTAAGAGTTAACCATAGTTATTTGTATTTAGCCGTAATATCCAACTGCAATCTTACATTGCAGAAACCGTTTAATGATTTAGTTAATTAAAAGACAGTTTTGTTCATTTACAAAGCTGCAGGTTCTCTGAGCACTTCAACTACAAAGACCTCGCCATCCGTGGGTGCAGAAAACGTTACACCCACCTAATGCCAGATCTTTCGACAAGTTTGATACAAGTTAGAATAAGGGGAACAAGGTTTGCAATGAGTTCAAAATTACAGAAGATGGGGGACCAGCTAGAAGTGCGTCGGAATAGTCAAATCTTGAGGTTACAAAGACTGGGTGTGGGGGTTGAGGTTGGGTTATTAGCACCAGCCGCGTTGGGGACGGGGTAGAAAGAGGCAATATTATGGAGGTGGAAATCGATGGACTTGGTGATGCAGCAGCTATGTGTGATCGGAAACCCATCTCAGGGTCAAATGCGACGTTGTGAATGGGTGGCCTTGGACAGTTTCCAGGGATGCAGTCGCTGGCTGGGGGATGGAGTCTGAACCCTTAATCATCTCTCCTTCCTGACTTTCATGGCAATCTTGGGCAGGTTATGTCAAAATGTTGGGTCGCCACTTCTGCTTTTATTTCAATATTTCCAGAATTCGCCCTTTCACCTGAAATGCCTCTGGCTCACTTTCCCTCTACATACAGCCAAAAACGCTCAAACACAAGATCCGGGATTCTCCGAAATCCAGGCCAAGTGTTGGCGCCAGCGTAAACACCGGAGTGGTGTACGCCGGCGTCCACGGGCCTCCAGGCCCAGCAATTCACCGTTGTTTTAGGGGGCTAGCACGGCGTGCCAGAGTGGTGCGCGCTGCTCCGGTGCCAAATGCGGCCCTACACGGCCGTCTCCGTGCCGGCGCATGCGCGTGGTTGCTGTCTCCACATCGCCGTGGAGCAACGTTTTGAGGACCTAACAGCGGGCCTGTGCGGAAGGAGATAGGCCGCCATCCGATCACGGGCCTGGACACACTGGAGCCCCCCCCCCCCCCCTAGAGTTAGATCCCCCCCCCCAACCGGATGTCCACAGCGGTCGGGGCTCCGAGCTCCCGCCGGGTGGTACCAGGATTGAACCATATCGGCGGGAATTCGGCCTGTTGCCCGCGGAGCATCGCCGCAGTGGCCTATTTCAGCGCCCCCCTGACTGGCGTCGCGACGACCACGTGGGCACGATTGCCGCCAATTCTCCGGGCCCCGGCAATTCTCCGACCCGTCGCGGGCTCGGAGAATCCCGGCCAAAATATTTGGTCAAAAATATGGAAAGAAACTACAGAGAAAAACAGAGCGAAGTACCAATCATGATCTTTATTTAAACACTAACCGTAATACTATTTCAAATAAATGCATCTTGGAGTTCCCCGAGGGCAGTTATCGGTTAAGGATGTATTACCATGGACTGAATTAGGCTGATTGTTTCTGATTAATTA
The DNA here is from genome assembly GCF_902713615.1 of Scyliorhinus canicula. Classification (NCBI taxonomy): domain Eukaryota; kingdom Metazoa; phylum Chordata; class Chondrichthyes; order Carcharhiniformes; family Scyliorhinidae; genus Scyliorhinus; species Scyliorhinus canicula. The sequence goes on from NC_052153.1 coordinate 6,175,339, forward strand.
ACTAGTCCTTTAATTGTAAAAATTGAGAGTGCCTCAGTGGATAGTGTCGGAGTCAGAAGGTCGTAGCTTCAAGCCCCATTCTGCAGCTCTGAGCACACAATCTAGTCTGATACACCCCCATGTAGCACTGAGGGAGCGCTGCACCTGACATTAGACTGAATCTGCCCTCCCCGGGCAGGAGATCCCGTGGCCACTATCGTGAAGAGGAGCAGTGGGGTTCTCCCTGGTGCCCTGTTGGATACTCAGCACTCAATGCAAATACTAAAAACAGGTTCTCCGAGCAGTCAGTGCATTGGTGTTTGCGGGATCCTCCTGTGCGTGAATTGGCTGCTGTGTTCCCAGCAGTGACTACACGTCAAAATAATTTATTGGCTGTCTTGGTCATGAATTGGTGCTGTATACATAGAAGCCTTTCTTTCAATCTTAACTGCCTCAAGGACATTGAGAGATAATCATATTTCGTGATGGTGGAGCCGCCTATGGAGTAGACTGCGGGGCAGCGTCAGATCATGCGAATCCCCTTTAGGGTTTCAGCTCCGGTGGTTTCCTCCTTGCCAGCATCCCACAAGAAAAGAAACGAGCAGACGGTTTTTACAAATTTTAATTTCACAAACAGCCACCCTGGGACCTGAACCGACATCCACTTTCCAGCTACCCCAGTGCCCCCTCCGCCACCCGGTATTGCAGGCTTGGGTATTTAACAGAGGCAGCACCACATTATGGCGCGCACCCCTCCGCCCCAAAGACGCATCCAAAATTAATTTTGTTGATAAAACCACCCCTCAAGAAACATCGGGCAGAGGTGACCTTCACAGTTCCTCTGCATCTGATCCGAGTCCCAGTTTCCGAAGAGACTATTGCAGCTACCAATCCCTGTCACGGGCGGTCTCTAATGTAAAATAATTGTGTCACTCGCTCCTGCTGTTACCCTGATGAATGATCAATGCTTGCAGCACCGTTTACCCCCCCCCCCCCCCCTCCCAATCTTGATCCATGGGCACACAGGCAGATCGTCTGCATTATGCGGCGCTCCCATATTCGCAAATTGACAAAGATTTTAAAACCACTGCACAAAACAGGTACCTTTTAATTATTTTCTTTGAAGTCAGTAACCAGAACATGTCAGCACTGTAACCCAAAGCTGAGAGTTCAAATCCCACCATAGCGTTTCAATGAATTAAATTAATCAGGGATAATCGGCGAGTGTCAGTACCCGAGGGCCTTGACGGGGTCAGGTTGATGTAAAACAGTCGTCTGTTTACACTCAATGTCCTTCAGAGATGGAAACCAGCCGCCTTACCCAGACTGTGCTACACCACCCCAGTCCCACAGCGACGCGGTTGCATATTTTTTTTGAAAAACATTTTATTGAAGGCATTCGTCTTATGTACAAAATCACAAAAACCAACCGCGGAAGAGCTTACCAACAACCCACCCATCCCGGCGTCGCCCCCACCCTGCAACCCACTCAACCCCCCCTCCCCCCATCCCGGCGTCGCCCCCACCCTGCAACCCACTCAACCCCCCCCCAATCCCGGCGTCGCCCCCACCCTGCAACACTCAACCCCCCCCCGTCACCCCAGAGCCTGCCTCCCCTTTTCAGCCTATCCCCACCCCCACCCCAAACAAAGCAAATCAAATAACCCCCCCCCCAACACGCTGATGACACAATACTCCTTGAAGAAGTCAATAAACAGCTTCCACCTCAAGGCCAACCCTTTTCCAAATGCAGGAATTCCGATCGGTCGCTCCGAGACCAGCCAACCCAAAAGGATCCGTCCCCGGGCTCTCAGTGAGGCAAAGGCCAAGACAGTCGGCCTCTCTCCCCACCTGAACGTCCGACACTCCAAATATTGCCACCTCTGGACTCGGGACCACCTCCACCCCCATTATCCTAGTCATTCCATCCGAAAATCCCTTCCAGAACTCCCTCAAACTTGGACGCAATCAGAACACGTGCATATGGTTCGCCGGCTGCCCCCCCCCCCCCCCCACACCTATTCTCTCTCCCCCCCCCCCCTTATTACTGTTTGTAACCTGGACTCCTATTGGTCGCACACCCAACTAAACCGACCAATGAGACAGCCCCACTCATCCACCCCACTATGCGCGTGTTTATCGTTGACTCGGCCGGGCTGTGCTTCTGTCAGTGTTAAGGATCAGCACAAGCAACTTGACACCTGATTTCAACAAACTGGTAAATGGCTGCAGTCAGATGCATCATTCTCATTGACATTGTTCTGTTACTTACTGAGTTACTTTGTTTTTCAAATAAATGTGCTTTTTTTTCTTTAAAGACCTTTTATTTTGGCTATTTAAAATATTAATTATTTTACTTAATATACTATGCGGCCCTTTAAAATTGTGAATTTCTGAATGTGGCCCTTGCACGGAAAAGTTTGCCCACCCCTGATCTATATCCTCCAACGTTCAGCTGCCAATCCTGCCCTTCCTTTAACCCCGTTTCTGTGATCGTCACATTCTCATAGTTCAAAGATATCCAAGGTACTGAAGCTCAATAACACTTTTTATAAGATGTTGATTGGGATCTTTAATCAAAGTGCCTCCCCAAGGAATTACAACCTGGCAATGATGGAGCTTCTGATCACCCGAGATTCCCGCCTGATACATTGAACGAAACCCAATGGCGAGAAATCCGACCGAACGACAATTATCTCAAAGCCAAACAGGCAGACGTAAAAGAAACTGCTGCTTTCTTTCAGATTTTCACCTTCCACGATAATTTGACCTCATAAACAGGATCTCTTCCAACTCTTTCACGTGGAGACGGGGTTTATTCTCGTCACATCTCGCATCCTTATCCTTCCCCAACCCCGAGAGGTCGTTCACATCTGTAGGTAAAGTCCACTCTGCCAATTCTTTCTGGTCGAGGCCTCAAAGCTGGAATCTTACTTTGCAACACCATCACTGCAGCCACCTGCACGGGAAAACTGCTCAAAATGACACTCCGTTGACAGTGGCAAGTTTGAGTTAGGTCTGTGTGGGACAAGCGGGTGACAGCGCAGTCCTGAAAAACTGCATGAAGCAGGGTAAGCCTTCACCAGAACGATACAGCAAAATATACGACAGACCAACCACAATCCCAAAGCTGAGCGGCCAAATTTACATCCTTGCCAGCTGCAACCATAACTTGCATTTATATAGCACCTGCACGGTAAAATTTCCCAGTGGCGTGAATATCAGACACAGTTTGACACCAAGCCACATAAAGAGATATTAGGTCAGGTAGCCAAAATGACAGGTATTAAGCAGCGTCTTCCAGGAGTAGGAAGAGGAGGAGGGGTTTAGGGAGTGAACCCCAGAGTTTAGGAACTGGCCACCAATTATGCTGCGATTAAAATGGGCTGCATTAACAATATTCCTTCCTGGGATCTGGGCTTCGCTGGCACAGCCAACTTCCTTAGTTGCCCTTGAACTGAACATTTCAACGGGCATTTAAGAGTCAACTACATTGCTGTGGGCCTGCAGCCACGTGTAGGCCAGACCCGGGTAAGGACGATCGATTTCCCTCCCTGAAGGACATTAGTGAACCAGGTGGGTTTTTAACAGCAACCCACCTGGGTTCCAGATTCATTCATTGGATTGAAATTCCTCCAGCTGCTGTGGTGGGATTTGAACCCAATAGTTTGGCCGTCTGGATTGCACGCCCGGGGACATTCGCACCATGCCACCATGTGGTGGTATGGCTAGCAGACCTTGCAGCACCTTAAGAGGTGTGCTACTATTGGGGCAGAGGACTCGCTGCCCATTGGCTCTGGCTGGTCATGTGCCTCTCTGCCAATTGGCTGACGAGAGGCTGGTGGCTCCTCCCACGGGGAGGGGTATAAGTACCATCGCGCCTGGCAGTCGGCCATTCTGTGCAAGTCGACTGCAGGGTTAACATCTAGCTCATTAAAGCCAAAGTTTTGGACTCATTCTAGAGCTCGTGTCTGAATAGATGGTATATCACACCATCTGCCCATTGTCCTCCATGGACTGAAAGGCCTTCAGATGGTCCGAGGTGGTGGAAAGCACCTTCGGGAATTGTTACAAGCCAAGAGATTGTTTAAATTGCCACATCAATTGATCTATTTGCCGGGGGGGGGGTGGGGGTGGAGACACGGCCACCAACAGTGGAGCAAATGCAAGTCCCCTGGGACTGGACCATCACCGTCGCCACCTCCCCCTCCCCGTGCATTTTCTTTCTGCCTTTTCTTCCTCAGCGATGGCAAGGCCCGGAAATCAACCTCAAATTACGTTGGAATGATCCTTATTAATAATCTATGTTTACCCGACACCTCCACAGTGCGAAGACGGGAAACATATTCCGAGCGTGCTATTTATAAACAGCATTTCTGTTTTGTCACAGAGTTGTGAAGTTATGCAGATGTCCTCAGCGGTCATGGCAGCCATTTGTACGGGAGGCAGGTCACAGCCCTCCCGTGTGGCTGTCAGTCACACAGGCCAACGTCAGCCCGATTGGGATTGTCAAACGCTCTCATCTTTTTTCTTCCTTTGGCAAGATCTCTTGTGCTCCACCTATTCTGGCCTCTGGCACATCCGCGGACTGTAATCGATCCACCGTTGGTGTTCATAACCATGTGGGCCCAAGCTCTGAAATCCCCCCCCCACCCCTCATACAGACCTCTTTCCGCGCCCCCCCCCCCATCCTCCTTAAAATTTTTCACTTGAGCATTTCATGGCTTATCCCGACATCTCCTTATGTCATTCAGTGGGGTAAACCTCGCCGTGCAGCACCTCGAGTGTGTTTTACCCAGTTAAAGATGCCGAACCAAATGAAAGCTGATGTGATAAAAAACTGCGTTGATTGGTATCGATAAGGTTCACCTTGTCTAGAAACACGTCAAGGTTATTCCTGATAACAGTTTGCATCACTTTTACGTGGAAACTTAACTTAATGAGAATAATCATTCTGAAGTCAGTTCTTAGTCGGCTGTAAAGCACATTTGTCCAGCTTTCAAACCCATCAATAATAATAATAATCTTTATTATCGTCACAAGCAGGCTCACATTAACACTGCAATTAAGTTACTGTGAAAAGCCCCTGGTCGCCACATTCCGGCGCCTGTTCGGGTACACAGAGGGAGAATTCAGAATGTCCAATTCACCTAACCTGCACGTCTTTCAGGACTTGCGGAAGGAAACCGGAGCACCCGGAGGAAACCCACGCAGACACGGGGAGAACGTGCAAACTCTGCACAGACAGTGACCCAAGCCGGGAATAGAACCTGGGACCCTGGCGCTGGGAAGCAACAGTGCTAACCGCTGTGCTACCGTGCTGCCCAGAAATATTAAAAAGTGATCTTTTATCATTTGAAACTTGCCAGATTTGCAATCTGATCATTTGTCCTCACTCTATTGTACCTAGTATCACAGAGATCCCAGCCCAGAGAGCTGCCATTCGGCCCATCACGTAGAGCTATCACAATTAATCTCACTCCCCTGCTCTTTACTCATAACCATGCACATTTCTCCCCCCCCTTCAAATATTTCACCAATCTCCTTTTGAAAGTTACTAACTCCACCGTCCTGTCAGGCAGCACGTTGCAGATGACAGCAGCTTACCCCAGAAAGATATTCTCCTCATTTCCCTTCTGATTCTTTTGCCAGCTGACTTGGATTTTAAATAGCACATTGAGAGTCTTGTTCCTTTGTGGCTGAATCCTCTAGAACAGGCTTCTCTATCACACTCTGCTGGAGCGAATGAGCAGCCAGGGACCTTAACCAGTTTAAATCAGCATCATCGTGTAGTGCTTTTCATATCAGGGTTTAATGCTTTAACTGATATCCCTCAGGTAGGGAGATGTGTGTGAAATACGTAAGCTCCTTTATTAGAGATTTCTGTCTTCAATAACCTTCAAACAGGAATATCCAAGGCAAAGCAGCCCCGCTTGACTGGCATCCCACCCACCTCCTTAAACATTCACACCTCCACCATTATCTGCCATGTATGCCATCTACAAAGAGCATTTCTGTAACTCACCCAGCTTCCTTATCCAGCACTTTCCAAATGCACAACCTCTAGAAGGAGCAGCAGAGCCATGGGAACACCAGCACCTGCAAAATCCCCTCCAAACTGCACACAATCCCGACTTGGGAATATATTGGCCGCTCCTTCACTGTCGCTGGGTCAAAACCCTGGAACTCCCTCCCTAACAGCACAGTGGGAGTACCTGCACCACCTGGACTGCAGAGGTTCAAAGCTCACCACCACCTTCTCAAGGGGCAATTATAATAATAATCTTTATGATTGTCACAACTAGGCTTACATTAACACTGCAATTAAGTTACTGTGAAATGCCCCTAGTCCCCACACTCCGGCGTCTGTTCGGGTACACAGAGGGAGAATACGGAAAGTCCAATTCACCTAACAGCACGTCTTTCGGGACTTGTGGGAGGAAACCGGAGCACCCGGAGGAAACCCACGCAGACACGGGGAGAACGTGCAGACTCCGCACAGACAGTGACCCAGCTGGGAATCGAACCCGTGACCCTGGCGCTGTGGAGCAACAGTGCTAACCACTGTGCCACCTTATAGGGATGGGCAATAAATGTTGGCTTAGCCCACATCCCGTGAATGAAGTTTAAAATGTGAAAGCAGGGCTCACCCACCTGCTCAGAGTACGAGTGGAAGATCCCAAGGATCTCGATGAGGAGGAACACAAGAGGCTCCTGGAATACAGGCCAACATCCCTCCTCCAGTCAATGCCACCCAAGAACTGGGCATTCAGCTCCTGAATCTTTGCATGTGCGCAGAAAAAGAAAATCTCTGCCAAGTTTGATGTTGAACCAACATAACTAATGGCACTTCAAAGCATGCAAAGTCTTTGAAGCTGTTGAAGTGTTCAGTAAAGTTTGATTATATTTGAAAGTTCAGGCTCGACATTCTTTCCCCTCTCCCCCTCCATCTGACGTTTCCACGGAGCAAGAACACTTGCAAACTTGAACAGTGTTAAATTTCAGAGATTCAATCAGATGACACCTTAGAACAATTACTAAGGTGCTCCCACTCATGGGGAAACCGGGACAAGATGCCATCAGCGTACAAACATATGAATTGATAGCAGGAGGAGGCCACTCGGCCCCTCGAGCCTGCTCCGCCATTCAATTAGACATGGCCAATCTGATTGCACCCTCACAAGCACGCCTTTCTGGACTTGTGCGAGGAAACCGGAGCACCCGGAGGAAACCCACGCAGACATGGAGAGAGCGTGCAGACTCCGCACAGACAGTGACCCAAGCCGGGAATCGAACCTGGGACCCTGGCGCTGTGAAGCAACAGTGCTAGCCACTGTGCTACCGTGCCTGTGTAGTTCTGTAGTTTAAAATGTCTAAGTTGCTTGTCAAAGCAGCGTTTCATCGATAGTTCTTTTAGTCTGTTTATTACAGTAGAACTCTTAAAACATGGAATCTTTTTTGGGTCAACCTTTCAGCAATCGACTGGAATTTCAAATGCCTTATTCTAAAGCTACGGTCTCTGTGTGGATTGCAAACACATTCTTGGTCTGCTCTCTTGCCTGCTAAGAATCCATTTTTAACATCAACACAGCGAAACTACATTAGAAACTGACCTTACACGATCTTGAAATTCATATAAATAAATCTTGGCATCCGAATTGAATGCTGAGGCACTTCTCAAGTGAATTCTGACACATATCAACGAACGAGTGCTCATCATTTATATTTATACTGAAGGTTTCCCATTGTTCCATTTTAAAAATCTACCGATCCAATTAAACCAAAACATGAGCCAACAAAAAAAAAACATTTGAAATAAAGAAAAGTAACCAGTTAGGAAAATCCATCTTTAAAAGTTGAGAAGAATGAGAGGTGATCTAATTGGGGAAAAAAGGTTCTGAGGGACCTTGACAGAATGGAGATGGAGAGGCTGTTTCCCTTGGCTGTAGAGTCTACAACTAGGAGAATGGCCACTGCGGCATTTCCTGACTCTCCAGGCCCATCTCTGTAAAATGTACCCCGAACACACAGGGTGGGACTGTCTGCGCCACCTCACTCCTGTACACAATTGACAGTGACATAAATCTCCCATTCATAAAATCCATTCAAAGGTTTTAAACCTCAAGTGGTTAATCCCTTGTAAAAACAAACTTCTATTCAGACCCTACATGCAAGTTACCAATTCTTTACTAGCCTCTGTAAGCCGTCAACCAAATTGAAAACGCCGCACTCCCTGCCGAGATCTGAAACTCAGCCAAGCATTCATAAGGGGCTGGTTTAACACTGGGCTAAATCGCTGGCTTTTAAAGCAGACCAAGGCAGGCCAGCAGCACGGTACAATTCCCGTACCAGCCTCCCCGAACAGGCGCCGGAATGTGGTGACTAAGGGCTTTTCACAGTAACTTCATTTGAAGCCTACTTGTGATAATAAGCGATTTTCATTTCATTTCATAATGACACAGTAGTCCTTGGGAAAATGCTAACAAAGACCTCACTTGAAAGCGCATGAGTCGATGTCAATTTTTTAAAAAACCTGCAGCAGATGGCCTGTCAATCAAAGCAGAGGTTTTTTTTTTAAACGCCTACTAAAAACTTCAGTCTTTTTTTGTTTGAAGAGCGAGAATGGTTTTTAAAAACCTCAGTTGATGACAGTTATACACCGTGGGTTAAGGCCCATTGCAACAGCCAAAATGGGAGCTGTTTGACTTGGCTGAATTTGGGTTTGCCTCCTGTGCAATTCACGTCCCGCACGACTGACAAAAAAAAAATCAAAAAAAAAAATCGGATCATCTGTGAAAATCTGGCCATGGGAGTCAGAATGAAGGGTTAGCCATCTCTGACCGAGGTTCGGAGAGACTTCTTCACTCAAAGTCAATTAATCAGTCTGGTTCTTTTGGGCAGTGTTAGTGGTTGCGGAGTCATTGTTGCTGAGGACATCAAGAAAAACTCCAAACCGTGCAATGGGACCCATTACACACCTGAACAAATAGTCATGTAAAGCGTAGTACGAACACTTGGATTGTGACCCCTCGACCTCTAGTTGCCCCTTTACTTGCATTTCCTTCCTTCCTTTTTTTTGACAACTACAGTTTAGCTTCTCCATCCCTCCAGTATCTCTACGAATAGGAGGAACTTGCTCCGTGCCAATGCCTGTAGGTTGTGCCTCTATTCCTTGGCCACAGTAACGTGCATTTATATAAGACGACGGCAGAGTTGGAGGGGTTTAGGGAGGGAATACCAGTGCTAAGGCCACCAATGGTGGAGGAATTAAAATGGGGGTTGCTTAAGAGGCTGGAATTAATAATAATAATCTTCATTAATGTCACAAGCAGGCCGACATCAACATTGCAATGGAGTTACTGTGAAAATCCCCTAATCGTCACACTCTGGCTTGTTCGGGTACACAGACGGTCCAGATTGTCCAATTCACCTAACAAGCACGTGCAGCATCCGCACAGACGGTGGCGGGAATCGAACCCGGGACCCTGGCGCCGTGAAGCAACAGTGCTAACCACTGTGCAACTTGCCAAGGGCAGGGATGTGGAAGGGTTAACGGGCTTGAGGAGGTGACAGGAGGTAGACAGGGGCGAGGCCATGGAGGGATTTGAAAACAAAGAAATGCATTTTTACAATCAACAGTGAAAAAGCCTCACAATAAAGGCCAGGTACGATTCAATTTATAGTCAGCGGTCAACGTGGTGTATGAACTAGGAACTGAATCCGTAATGAGTCTTGCAAAGTTGTAGAGGAAAAGTCTTACAGACATTAAAATGTGCCCTGTTTTGCACCGTGAAACTATTTATTATCGTGTCAGTCCAATGATATGTTGCGCCAGTTAACTTACTGCATCATGCAAGTAAATTTATTCTATTCAGATGGTGTCAGGGCTGGAGTAAATATCAAACTGTTCTCCAGACTACCCACGAACACCTCAGGGGTCTAATCATTTCTTCTTAAAGTACGAGGATAGGACCTCACACTGTTCTCTCCAGTGCCACGGACCATCTGCTGCTGAATTGACAGGTGTTTTGCTGTTAGCTGCAAAAGAACCAAGTTTGTTAATCAATGTCACACAGGCCTTACTTAAACAACAGTGATGTGACGACTTGTCCTCAAGCATCAGTCAACCAAATGCAGAAAGGTTAAAAAGTGGCAGCCACGATGGGTTCAGTGACCTCGACCCCTAAAGAATCAGCGGAGATTTTTCCCAGGATACTTCAGGGGCGGCACAGCGTCCAATGTGGCCTAGCTGGAATGTGGGACTGAAACAGCCATTTTGCCCATGTTTAGCGCCAAGACGCCATCTTGATGACGGATCTTGAAGAAAAAAAAAACAGCTGACTGCCACTTAAATTGTCCACTCGCGCTCAAGTGAGTAAGCTGTATGGATCGGTTTGTTGGAAAGCACTGAACATAACACCCATCTCCTAACAGCGGCCAGCTGACTGGGGGAGGACTAGTGGTTGCAGGAGAATTTGAGCGCTGCTTTCAAGGTATAATCACCTATTCCCGTTCAGAGGCCTTGGAGATTTGAAAGTGTCTTTTGAAACTAATCAGGAGCCTTTCGAGCACACTTTGGCAAGACTTTGCCAACGCTCTACCAACAGTTATTCTGACACCAGGGGAAAGGCGGTAACTACAGATACAGGATATTCCTCCTCCTTGGACCTTGTCCTCCAAGTACATCGATCGAGAACCTGTGCTCCTTCTCCCATCAGTCTGTGAACCATCCCACAAGGTCCCGCTGTGTGACCATCAGAGCACTCCACACTTTCATTCAAAGCGGCTGCAAGGAGCCCTCACAGACTGCCCCACGGAAATTTCACCTTCATGGAATCCGATCAGTATTGGAACACCAAACCTACAGTTTAGGGCCACCAGGAAAAATAAAATGATGGGTCATCAGCGATTAGAACCAAAATTGCATTGCTAAATCCAGACTTCCAACCAGGTCGGTCCCATCGGTAAAACACTCACTTAGCGGCAGTATGCACCAATTCCGGTTTAGCTCAGTTGGCTGGACAGCTGGTTGGTGATGTGGTGCGAGGCCAGCAGTGTGGGTTCAATTCCCGTTACCGGCTGAGGTTATTCATGAAGGCCCCACCTTCTCGACCTTGCCCCTCGCCTGAGATGTGGTGACCCTGCAGCCTATGGGTCATCACACACTCAATGCCAAAATAGCTCTTTGCTGGCAAACAAATACAAAGGGAATATTCAGAAATAACATCACAAAACTAGAATTCAATGCCTTGCGGGGATTTTTATTAGGACAGGTAAAAATCTAAAGGATTTCCATGCTGGAGGTGCCGCAGGATTTTTCCCTGCTCGAACTCCGTGCAATGAAACAAGCGGAGGGAAAGAAACTGAATCGCTAAATCTGGGATTTTTAATGGTGCTAAATATGCAAAGTTGATTCATCTACTACACTGAGGCAAGTAAAACATATTTCTTAAAACGACAGCTTTATGGAAGGTGTTTCAGACAAGTTTGGCAATGTTAGCTTGCAGGCCATACGAGGATTGCCACAATAAATGGTCTGAAACGAGTTTGTAGCACTCATACTATTTTGGCCGTGTGGTCATTAGGTTAACAGCAGCCGACCAATCCTCATCATCTGGAAGCTTTTAATCCATTTTAAGGTGAGATGCTAATTTGAACCCAGTTGATGTTTGAACTGAATGAGAAGATTCCAGAACTGAACACTGGCTCAAAAGATCGCAATTTTTACTTTTTAAAAAGAATACGATGCGGAGGAACAGAATCACAGGACCGCTAATTAGTTTTAACCAAAAAAATTAAACAGGGCATGTCTTATGAAGAAAGGTTGAGGGAGCTAGGGCTTTTCTCACTGGAGCGAAGAAGGCAGAGAGGTGACTTGATAGAGGTGTACAAGGTGATGAGAGGCATGGATAGAGTGGATAGCCTGAGACTTTTCCCCAGGGCGGAAATGGCTGTCACGAGGGGACACAATTTTAAGGTGATTGGAGGAAGGTATCGGGGAGATGTCAGAGGTAGGTTCTTTACACAGAGAGTGGTGGGTGTGTGGAATGCACTGCTAGCAGAGACGGTTGAGTCAGAGACATTAGCAACATTTAAGCGACTCTTGGACAGGCACATGGACAGCAATAAATTGAAGGGGTGTAGGTTAGGCTGATCTTGGATTAGGGTAAATGATCGGCACAACATCGTGGGCCGAAGGGCCTGTTCTGTGCTGGCACTGTTCTATGTTCTATATTCTATGAAAAAGTTGGACTATGACACAATACTCCTTCACCCCCCCCCCCCCCCCCCCCCCACCTGTCTGAACAACTTCACACAGATTAAAAGGGTAACACAGATCACAAAGTACATCTTAAGCTAGAATGGTCTCATTAACACACAAAGTCCCTTTTAACCACACAAGTTGACTGTGATAAGACACACTCCCCCCTGAATCCAAGTGAATGTCTGTGGATCTCTCCTCAGAATTTCCCCAGATGATTCTTATACCGTGCGCCGCCTTGCCTCACTGAACCCCGGCTTCCTCACGAGTGATTTCAAATTCCCACTTCACTTTCAAATCTTCCTTTAAATTTTGCCTTCCCTCCGCTACCTCATCGAGGTTTCACACCACTCTCTCTCTCTCTCTCTCTCTTCAGGTTCCCTTTGTCTTAAAGGCTTTTACACAAACTCCAAGGTGCAGCCACCGATTTCCACAATTATTTCAAATAATGGCTCCCAAATCGTAGAAATTTCTCACAAGCCTTAGCACTACTGCAGATATATTTCTGGCCTCTCACGACCCAACGCCTTTTCAACTCTCTGTGACTTTACTGAACAGTAATCTGTTCTCGTTCCCAGCTTCCTCTGTTCTGTTAACTCCAGATCTCTTGGAAACGTCTCTTCATTCCTCTAGTTTCCTTAACTGGCTGGACTTTAAGTTTATGGCATCTGTTTTCTTAACCATTACTCCATGGTATGGCTTTTTTTCCAGCAAGGCTGAGAGAGATGTTCCCTCTACAGCTTTCTAAAACCAACTGCTCTGAGCACTGCCTTCTCTCTCACTATCCACCTCCAACTGTAACCAAATTAGCTAAACTTAAAAGCTTCTCTACCTTGCAAGTCCTCAGCTGCTAAGCAATGTCCCCAATACCTCTGCTGGCCTATTTTCTCTTGACCCATAGACCTCTCCAAGCACAGTAGAAACACAGTTGGAATTTAACCAACCACCGCACATACAAACACCTTTGTCTAGCATGAATCTAACTACAGGTTTTACCCTTCCAGGCACAGAAACATCAACTTAAACCCAGTTAAAACTCTACCTTATTTCTAATGTTTACAAAGACAAAAGTACCTTTGTTTTCCTAACACTGAGCTGCACTCTTTCCAACGCTGTGACGATCAATAGCAGCCAGCAAACACTGTTACTCGTGTACTGCAGCAAAACTAGAGTTTAACATAGAAACAGAATAAAGGCCAATTTAGCTACTTCCCAGAGCGCTAATTGGTGCGGTCTCCCCTGAACGCTTTAGTACACAGAGTGAAGGTGGTAAGCAGGTGAGGTCTCTGGAATTTGCAGCAATGCAGCACAGGGTGATCATTCTCTGAGCGGCACTCACCTACAAATCACGCAGCAAGATGATTTAAACAGTCAAATGATTCATGTCTCAAAAGCGTCAACTGGCTGAGTTACTCGTTCCTGTCTGACCCCGTGTCGACTGAGTCAGGTGCTGCATCATACTCTCCGCAAACCAAACCTCCAAAATAAAATTGCAGAGAAAAATGATCAGTAAATAAACAAATAGAAGAAAAAGAAAGAACGGATGCTGGTTCGATGTTCCTTTCCAGGAATCCAGACTTTTTTGGAAGGCTACATTTACAGGATTCTAAAGCACAGTTACGTTGTCTGAACTGAATGGTTGAGAAACGAGAAGCTGCGATGGATTCACTGTCCTCGGACATTCGGATCAGCTTTGGTCATATTGAATGTTGGGGTAGACTCAAGGGGCCGAATGGCCTACTCCTGCTTTTAATTTGTACATTCGTGTGAATGCAGCAGACTTGCGTTGCATTATCACACGCACACACACGAAAGCCAGGTTTTTAAAAACGTGCACAACCGTGTTACAGAATACATTGTGGAACAACAACAAGCAGGGCCAATGCTTCTCTGCAGAACAGACGGAGGCCCCTTCGTCCCACTGGGCCTATGCCAGCTCTCTGCAAGAGCCCTCCAATTAACGTCACTCCCCAAAGCTGCTTCCACATTGCCCCACAAAAAAATTCTCTCGTACTTCCCCCAACTCCCTTTGGAAAGTTCCTATTGAAAATGCTTCCACCACCCTTTCAAGCAGTGCATTCCAGATCACAATAGCTCGCTGCGTAAACATATACTCTACCTGACTTCTGGATTGCCAGTTCATTTACTCTATGTCAAGGGGCACATGTTAAACTCCCGATTGTCAGTCGGAGACAGAAGAAACCACAGCCAATCTTTACTCCGTTTAGATTTATTCACAAAGTGAAACATTATAAATATATATGCCTCCTGACGCACCTACCACCACTGCATCAGTAAGTATCTCTTTATATGTGCTCAAGTAACACCCAAACAAAATCTTCAAATCTGCATACAGTGCACAAGTGGTATACAATTAACAGTGCACAAAGTAATAGAAAGGTGATCTTGGGGCTAGTGGGTAGCACCCCTGCCTCTTAGTCAGATGTTCCAGGTTCGAGTCCTACCCCAGGACTTGATGGCCAAGGAAAGTGCGTTCATAACGCGGTCAAACAGGTTGAAAATCCTCCTAACACAAGGCAGTAAGAGAGCAAGAGATTCCCAGTCAGCCATGTGATGGAAAGTGATGGAAAGAAGGTTGACGTAAGACTGGTTGCTCTAGTTTTATTATACATGCTGATTTTCTTGGCTGCATATTTCCTCCAGCTCTCCCAATCCTTCTCCGCCCTTGTTGGTCACACTGCTATTCCAGCACGGGACGAGCGGAACTTCTCTCCATTTCCTTTGGCCTCTACAGATCCCATTCACTGGCCACCATTTCTATCCCCTTCCCTCTCCCTGGCTACCCTCTGATGTGGAACATGGCTGCTTGCAACACATCTGACCCCCTGCAACCTGCCCATCACAAAGCCCCCGCCACCCTCCTCCACCACACTGGCCGCCTCAGCTCGCCCGTTGCGGAAACTCCCGTCCAAAGCTTTTGCCACCCGGATTCCATTATTCTAAAGCTCTCCTGGACGGCCGACCACCTCCCCCTCTGCCATAAACCGAGCCCAACCAAACCTCTGCGGCTCCCATTCAGCCATCTCTCCCGTGCTCGCTGACCTGCACCGGCTTCTGGCTGAGCAACGCTTCAAATGTCAGATTCTCGGCCTCGTCTTCTTCAAATTCCTCTGTGCTCCTCCTCCTCCCAATATCACTGACCTCGCCCAGCCCCACAACCCTTCAAGATAACAGCTTCTTGCAATCGCGGCCTCTTGTTTATTTTTTCCTCTCTCTCTTCATCTTGGGGTCAGCACGGTAGCACAATGGTCAGCACTGTTGCTCCACAGCTCCAGGGACCCAAGTACAATTCCCGGCTTGGGTCGCTGTCTGTGCGGAGTCTGCACGTTCTCCCCGTGTCTGCGCGGGTCTCCTCCGGGTGCTCCGGTTTCCTCCCACAGTCCAAAGATGTGCAGGTTAGGTGGATTGGCCATGATAAATTGCCCTTAGTGTCCAAAAAGGTTAGGAGGGGTTATTGGGTTACGGGATAGGATGGAGGTGTGGGCTAAGGTAAGGTGTTCTTTCCAAGGGCCGTGCAGACTCGATGGGCCGAATGGCCTCCTTCTGCACTGTAAATTCTATGATTCATCACCGTCACTGGTGGACATGCTTTCAAATTGCCTTGTTCCGAGGTTCTGGAATTCCCTCCCTGACCCTCCCCACGTCTACCTCTATCCTACCTTAAGACGCTCCTTAAAACCTCTTTGAGAATATCTTTGGTCGCTTGTCCACACATCCCCTTAAGTGGCTCAGTGTCAAGCAATGCCTGACAGCACTCCTGTGAGGCACCTTGGGGATATTTTAATACATTGAAGGGGCTATATAAATGCAAGGTGGAAAATATTGTGTGTCATATTACGAGAGGAACATAGAACATAGAGTGCAGAAGGAGGCCATTCAGCCCATCAAGTCTGCACCGACCCACTGAGGCCCTCACTTCCACCCTATCCCCGTAACCCAAAAACCCTCCTAACCTTTTTGGACACTAATGGCAATTTATCAAGGCCAACCCACCTGACCTGCACGTCTTTGGACTGTGGGAGGAAACCGGAGCACCCGGAGGAAACCCATGCAGAGACGGGGAGAACGTGCAAATTCCCCACAGACAGTGACCCGGCGGGGAATCGAACCCGGGACCCTGGCGCTGTGAAGCCACAGTGCTACCCACTTGTGCTACCGTGCTGCCCGCAAACAGGCTAATTAGCCCTGCCCCCTTCCCACCCCCCGCACTTCTCCTATCTCATCGACCTCCAGACCTGTTCGACCATTCAATGAGATCATAGGTGATCTGTGAGCTAACTCTGTCTACTTGCCTCTTCCCCATATCCCTTAATATCTTGGCTAAATTAATCCAACAGACCAGTTAAATTGGTTCGATGATGTGTGATACAAAGCTTATTTTCTACCCTGATGATGTAGAAACTGACGGCAACTCCACTCCCATCGCCAATTTGTGGCAGAAGTGTGTTTGTGGGCTTTTAATAATGTGGTATTTTAAACACACTTGGCAACACTCACCAACCACAAAGACACCACAGAACCCAAAAGTATCCGTGACCCAGATATGTAAAACACGCAGCAACAGTACTGCAAAACTGCCACAGGCAAGAGTTTGATTTGATTCTCAATCAGGTGCCTCCAGAAAGACAGAGCTCATAGATCAGAGAACTTACAGTGCAGAAGGAGGCCATTTGGCCCATCGAGTCGGCACCGGCCCTTGGAAAAAGCACCTTTTTTAAGCCCAGACCTTCACCCTATCCCCGTAACCCCACCTAACCTTTTTGGCAATTTATCACGGCCAATTCACCTAACCTGCACATTATTTTGGGCAGTGGGAGGAAACCGGAGCACCCGGAGGAAACCCACGCAGACATGGGGAGAAGGTGCAGACTCCGCACAGACAGTGACCCAGCGGGGAATCGAACCTGGGACCCTGGGGCTGTGAAGCAACAGTGCTAACCCACCGTGCTACTGTGCCGCCCAATGTAGAATCCCTACTGTGCAGATCTAATGCGTTCAAATAATAGAGAATGAACTTGCATTTCGATAGCAGTGGGAGATGATGGTGTCCACAGCATGGCTTCCTGGGCTCAAACCCCATCTCAGCGGGAATTGAAAGCTGGTTTCACTTATGAAAATTGTCATGGATTGTTGCGAAGACGTATATGGTTCACTAGTGACTGGGAAGGAAGGAACCTGCTACCTTTAGCTGGTCTGGCCTAAATGTGACTACGGATCCATGACAATGGGATTGACTCTTAACTCCGAGATGGCCGAGTAAGGTCAAGTAGGGAAGAACCACAGGTGACGGCCTCGCCAGTGTAACCTGCACCCCAGGAATCACCTCGGGACGTTCCCAAAGTGCTTCACTGCCAATGAGCTACTGGTAAAGTCAAGTCACAGTTGTGACGTAGGAAATTCAGCAGCCAATCTGTGCACAGCAAGCTCCCACAGAGAGCAATGCTTCAAGGGTGTTGATTGAGTGATAAATATTGGGCCAGTACCCCCCCCGCACCCTCCCAAATCAGTCAGACAGAATTTCACATCGAACCGCACGAGATATTAGGACCGGTAGTCAAAGGCTTCGTCAAAGAACCAGGTCTCAAGGAGTGTCTTAAAGGAAGCGAGAGAGAGAGTTGAAGAGGTTTAAGGAGAGAACGTTTCACAGATAGTCTCAACAGCGAGAGTGCCAATTAAAAACCTACGTCTGTCCCCGTCATCGCAGATGACGTGCAGCAGAAGCAAGTTAAAAATGTTCACTACGCATAATCTGGTGTCACATCGGCGACTTGAATAAAAATTGTGGGTGTTAAGTACCAAAGGTGCTGTGAACTCCATTAACATATTTAAATTTCACGCTACTTAATTCCACGGTTCCTGCACTAGACAGTGAGAAGCTCACTCTGTGTCACAGCACCAAGATTTCACAACCAGCTGGTAAAAATGGGATGGTGGCAATGAACAAACTAGTCACAGGATCAAACCAGCCATGGCCGAGGGAACAACTTTACTTTGCACTGCAAAATATTATTTATTGATTCTTCTCTTGCTCTTCTCGGCAGCACGGTAGCATGGCGGTTAGCATAAATGCTTCACAGCTCCAGGGTCCCAGGTTCGGTTCCCGGCTGGGTCGCTGTCTGTGCGGAGTCTGCACGTCCTCCCCGTGTCTGCGTGGGTTTCCTCCGGGTGCTCCGGTTTCTTCCCACAGTCCAAAGATGTGCGGGTTAGGTGGATTGGCCATGCTAAATTGCCCGTAGTGTCCTAAAAAAAAAAAGTAAGGTTAAGAGAGGGGGGGGTTGTTGGGTTAGGGGTATAGGGTGGATACGTGGGTTTGAGTAGGGTGATCATTGCTCGGCACAACATCGAGGGCCGAAGGGCCTGTTCTGTGCTGTACTGTTCTATGTTCTTCTTGCCCACTGTGGCCACCTAAAATGGCGTCCGACAAGGGATTCTGGGAAAAGTGGCCAACATCAAGGACAGGCAGGCTGCAGCTGAAACATTAAAGCTGCAGCCCAGGCTTTTGCAATACACAGGAACAAGGCTATCTCCAGGTCATCCCCCGACTATAGGACTATAGCATGTTAATTTCACTCAGCGAACCGGCACAACAGAGCCTACTTTCCTTATTTGGAAGGGCCTACGTGCCCCGAACAGCCACGGACATGGCCATCAGGATGGTGGACCTTGATTGGACTTTATCGATCAGGGTGATCGAACCCTGATCGAATGATTGGTGGCCCACCTGAGACCGCCCAAAGGGGCGCAAAATCCCCGGGAACAAAAGATGCGGCGCCATCCCGCGATCTCTCTCTGCTGCAGCAACCCAACAACGGTGACCTTCACCGGCCAACAAGGAAGACCATCCACGACACCACCAGCAGGTAGACCAGAGCCAGGAAGAGGCCAGACCCAGGACTGAACATCGAGGGCTGCAAGGGCTCGGATCATAGACAACGGCCAATATCTGTCCGGTACTTGTCAATCACTTCCAAGTTAAGTCAAGGACTTTTACGAACATGCTTTGTAGTTTAACTTATGTTGTGTGTGTGTGTGTGTGTGTGTGTGTGTGCGTGTGAATGAGATTGTATAACCTTTAACACTGTGAGCACGTGAATAAATATTGATTGTTTTATGAAACAGTCTAGCAGTCATTTGTCCGCCATATACAGGTTAAGGCACTGTGCTTTAGGGACAACACCACACCTTTGGTCCGAATGAAATCTTGGCAAAATTCTCATTTTCACCCCCGACATGTCTTTGCCCCTCCCGTCGATCTCTGTGATCATCTCCACCTCAGGCTGCAATGAGCAGAGTGCTCCACAGGGATCAGTGCTGGGGCCTCAACTATTTTTACAGATGCACCATAGAGAGCATCCTATCAGGCTGCATCACAGCCTGGCAGGGCAACTGCTCGGCCCAGGACCATAAGAAACAACAGAGAGTCGTGAACACAGCCCAGCCCAGCCCATCACTCGAACCTGCCTCCCATCAATTGGCTCCATCTACATCTCCCGCTGCCTGGGGAAAGCGGGCAGCATAATCAAAGACCCCTCCCACCCGGCTTACTCCCTCTTCCAACTTCTTCCATCGGGCAGGAGATACAAAAATCTGAGAACGCGCAAAGATTCAAAAAAGAAAAAAAAACTTAAGAGGACCCAATTATTTTTTTTCCAATTAAGGAGCAATTTAGCATGGCCAATCCACCTACACTGCACATGCTTGGGTTACGGGGGGTGAGACCCACGCAGACAGGGAGAACATGCAAACTCCACACGGACAGTGACTCGCGGCCAGGATTGAACTCGGGTCCTTGGCACCGTGAGGCAGCAGTGCTAATCACTGCGCCACCCAACACATACAAAAACAGCTTCTTCCCACTGTTACCAGACTCCTGAATGACCCTCTTATGGACTGATCTGATCTCTCTACTGAGTAGCACTACACTCTGTATGCTTCACCCAATACCTGTGACTATGTATTTACATTGTGTATCTATCGTTTGTCCTGTGTTTTTCATGTATGGAACAATCTGTCTGGGCTGTACGCAGAACAATACTTTTCACTGTACCTCTGTACACATGACAATAAATCCAAATAAACCCAAATCCAAATTTAGGATCTATATTAATGACTCGGACATAGGGACCAACTGCACTGTAGCCAAATTTGCTGATAATGTGGTTAGCAGAGTTTGCGGGATCTTGCTGTGTGTAAATCGGCTGCCGTGTTTCCTACATGACAGCACTGGCTGTGCAAGGGCTCCGGGTCGTCCTCATGTTGTGAGAGGCGCTATATAAATGTAATTATTGTCTCTCCTCAATGAACCAACAACCAGAGGAGCTGCAATGCATGTTCAACATCCTGCCAACCTTCTTTGCTAATAACCTGCCTTCACTTCAGAAGGAAGAAAGTGGCTCCCCCACTAAGCAGAAAAACAGACAACAGCCATTTTCTGTTTCAATCTACTCACTGCTGTGCCTCCTGTATTCCCTTCCCTTGGGCTACACATTTATGGTTGGGTTATGCAGTGTGTGCACCAGGAGTGCACATTCTCCATGTCAACACGTTGCATACCAGCTGTGCTCTAGTTAGCAGATACAACCAGGGTGACAACTTGCATTCTTATAGCGCCTTTAATGTAGTAAAAATGTAGGGGCTGTTTAGCACACTGGGCTAAATCGCTGGCTTTGAAAGCAGACCAAGGCAGGCCAGCAGCACGGTTCCCGTAACAGCCTCCCCGAACAGGCACCGGAATGTGGTGACTAGGGGCTTTTCACAGTAACTTCATTGAAGCCTACTCGTGACAATAAAGCGATTTTCAGGTGTCAGGATGGCCGAGTGGTCTAAGGCGCCAGACTCAAGGAGTAAAGTCCTTCAGCGATAAGCTGGGTATTCTGGTCTCCAACTGGAGGCGTGGGTTCGAATCCCACTTCTGACACATATTTTTTAGGGGCTGTTTAGCTCACTGAGCTAAATCGCTGGCTTTGAAAGCAGACCAAGGCAAGCCAGCAGCACGGTTCGGTTCCTGTAACAGCCTCCCCGAACAGGCGCCGGAATGTGGCGACTAGGGGCTTTTCACAGTAACTTAGTTTGAAGCCTACTCGTGACAATAAGAGCTTTTCATTTTCAAATGCCCCAAGGCGCTTCACAAGGATGTGATCAGACAAAATCTGGCAATGAGGCAGATAAGGGCCACATTCTGGGTTAAAGAGGTCAGGTTTAAGGAGTGTTTTGAAGGAAGAGAGAAGTGGAGAGTCTGAGGGAGGACGGGAATTCCAGAGGGTAGGAACCAGCCAGCTGAAGGCACGGCCATTAATGGCGACTTAGACTCAGTTCTTCCCATCCGGGTGAGGGACAACGAGCAGCAAGATGTTGCCATCACCCGAAACCACCACAATTTCTTTCACTCCAGCCCAGGTGGTGCCTTCGCTGGGTCCTCTTTGGCTGGCCCTGCCACCTTTTTTCCGTCTGGTGGCGTCCATTCTACTGCCACTCTGATGGGCCGCACGTCCAGGGGGCAAAATACACGTCCACCCAGCTTCAGCCATCTCTCCATCACGATGTCCCACCTGACCAGTCCTCTGCAGTATCTCCTCATTGGTCACTTCATGTAATCCCCAGGATCTTACCTACGAGACGCTAGTGATGGACGTCCAACTTACGTGGCATCTTTGTTTTTCTCTTCCATGTGTCGCTGGCATAAAATGTGGTCGGTGTTACTATGGGCTTGTAGAGTCACCGTTTCATGGTCGTGTTGATGGTGTTGTCTGTCCAGATCGCATGGAGATGCTGGTCGATCAATGCTGCTTTGTCGATTCTTGCGTGGATATTGATCTCGACATCAAAGCCCTGGAGATGTTGATTCTGAAGTAGGGGAAGAGGTCAACATCCTCGCGTCCTGTTGCCCTGTTGTGATGGGAGGGGCATTATTGCCGTCCAGTTGTCAATGTCTTTCTCGTGTAGGCCAACGTTGACGCCACTGCTCTCAGAGCTGGCGGTCACGTCTTGGCAAAGCTTACTACCAAATCCAGGTCCATCAACCGGTGGTGTTGCCATGGGATGCCACCGTCTGCACCCACCACCGCCTTGTGATCGCAAGAGGCCAGAATTGGAGGAGTACAGAAATCCCAAGAGGGTTACACACTTGGGGGAGATGACAGAAGTAAGGACGGGCGAGTGCCCTGGAGTAAATGGAAAGCCATGGACAAGAATGTTAAAATGAAGGCATTGCTGGACCTGCAGCCAATGTGGATCAGCGAGGATATCCACTTTACATATTATGCATGCTGGTTCAGTTCCGTGCTGAAAGCATTGGAAGATTAGAAAGAGTGAGTGAAACTGAATGGGTTAGACAAGATTTTTGAGGTTGTAGGGAAGTCTGACCTGAGACTGGGAAACGACACCGCACGTCTTTATAAAGACACGATGGAAGTGCTGACAGATTACTGAATAACAAGCTACAGGACAACAGTGTTGCTACTCAAAAAGAGCAAAAACAAATTTTTACTAACAGACACTCCTGGGACACTGTTCCAGCAATTTCCTAAAAGGATGACTATAAAGCTCCAAATGCAGCTTTCGCTCCTTGGGCCTGGGTTCCCGAGCAGTCCAGATTCTTTCCCAATCCTCCGGCCTCCATTCCCAGCAACCCATATTCTCCCAGGCTAAACATTAATTTCACAAGCCAATTATTGTCCAGTCTGAGTCACAAGACTTGTGTGAATGCGACCAGGGAAAGGCTGGATAAACACCAGCCTGCATTGATACGGTGCCCTTGATGCAGTGACACATTCCAGGAGTGATTATCAAACAATATCTGCGCCAAGTCCACGTTAGAAGTGTGGTGAATCACAGTCCGCGTAATTCACACTGTTGTTATACGATGTGCTGTATTCATGTTAGCTCGGTATACGAGCAGTTGCGCGGCTCTGCCCATAGGGGGAGATGAGGAGTTTGTACTGGGCTCCACCCTTGGCTCCGCCCATGGCTCCTCCCACTAACCAGTTCATCACGTCGCAGGCAGGCTCTGTTGTAAGACTATTAAAACCACTGTTCACTTCCAACCACGTGTCTTGTGAATTGATGGTCACATCAAGAAGGCATTAGGGCAGTTGTCAACGGGTTAGGTTTGAATCAGCATCTTAAGGGAGGTAAGCAAGGCAGAGGGGTTTGCGGCAAGGATTACAGCACTTAGGACCTCCAGATGTAGCGGAGTGATTAAAATCTAGGATGCTCAAAGGGCCAAGTTTTGAGGGGCTGCAGACTTCTCCAAAAAAAAGTGATGGAAACAACATCCAACAACTTTTGAAAGTGTAAGAGCCCTTCCCTGTTTATTTCCTCTGATCCCATTTCTTTTATTATTTTTGGTCTGCGGATCCATAATCACAATGTGCCTTTCAGCAGAAGATTGCTTGCCAGGACAGTGTGTTCCTAGGCTTTGTATTCTGGAGAGGAGAAACCAGACTCATCGGCACTGAGTGAATCTTGGAAACCGGTTTTGGAGGAAGTCGGTTCAATTAGCGAACTGGCAACCGGCGAGTTGGCCAGGGACAGTGTTCTGCCTGACAACAGCCACTGATCGGTTCCTACCTGATGCTTTCCAAGAGAACCAGGCAGAAGCCTCTGTACCTGGAAGGAAGAGGAGCTGCGTTTTCCCCCTCTCTCTGCTGCCAGTTACCTGCTGTCACTCTGTGAGTCTGCAGTGAAGATTATTACAAGCTGAAGGAAAAGGAAGAACCCAACCGAAGGCCTAACTCAGAGAGAAACTAACTGGAAGGCATCCCCCCGAATCAAAGATCCTTTATCCTTTTATTTTATTACTATTTCTTGTGTGCGTGTGCGCGCGTGTATACATAGAGAGTGGGAGTAGTTAGAAAGGGTGGGGGTTGGGAATCAGACAGTGATTGTTCCAGTTGTATTTTTGGCCTATTTAATTATACTTACTGTTAATAATAAGTTTACTTGTGTTTAAATTTACAAACCTGGTGACTGTCATCAATATACCTCAACCAAAGCCACGGGTATTAATATAAAATCTCATTTCATCTGTGTTGTGACTCTGGGTCAAGTGGTACGGGAATTGACTGTGCACTAACCCAGGGAGTAGTAACAAGAGAAATATCAACATTTATATAGCGCTTTTCGCAACCTCCAGAGAGTTTATGGTGATACTTCGATAGCCAAAATGAAAACATTTTCAGGCCACAACTCTGCCTTAGAAGAATAGAATCCCGACAGTGCAGAAGGAGGCCATTCGGGCCAACAGGTCTGTCCCGGCCCTCTGTCACAGGCTCGCTCCCCTGCCCTATCCCCATCACCCCACCTAACTGCCGCATCTTTGGACACTAAGGAGCAATTTATCATGGCAAATCCACCTAACCTGCACATCTTTGGACTGTGGGAGGAAACCGGAGCACCCGGAGGAAACCCACGCAGACACGGAGAGAACGTGCAGACTTCGCACAGATAGTACCCGAGGTCGGAATCGAACCCGGGACCCTGGCGCTGTGAGGCAGCAGTGCTAACCACTATGCCGCCCCTTAGAGGGGAATAGTGACTTTTTAGGTAGCTAAAAGAGCGAAAACCTTTTCTTTAACACAAAGCCGCCGTCCCAAGACACTCCCTCAACAAAAGGCGGCAATATTGACAATCTGGCTCAACTCATCTCGCGGATCCTCTCCTGCACCGTCTAATGTTTTTGAACTCTATTTGGGCGAGCGGAAGGAACCTTGGGGCTCGCTGGAGTCTCCAGGAATCGAGGGTCAAACTCTCGGACACTCCTGGAAGTGAAAACCCAAGGAGGAAAACCGTGGGTACATGAAAAACACACGTTAGTTTTGAACATCACCTTATTCATTCGCAGGACGGGCTCCACTGGCACGGTCAGCATTTATTGTCCAACTCTGTACAACGGAGTGGCTCGCTCGGCCGTTTGAGAGGGGCAGTTACGAGTCAACCACGTTGCTGTGGATCTGGAGTCACGTGTAGGCCAGACCGGGTAAGGACGGCAGATTTCTTTCCCTGAAGGACCATTAGTGAACCAGGTGGGTTTTTACGACAGTCAATGATAGTTTCAGGCTCGCCGTTACTGAGGCTAGCTTTCAATTCCAGATTTAACGGAATTGAAATTGTACCCCCTTCCACGGTAGAGTTTGAATTTGAACCCCCACCCACGCCCCGACAGAATGAGACTGTGCCTCTGGATTATTCCCACGCCCCGACAGAATGAGACTGGGCCTCTGGATTATTCCCACGCCCCGACAGAATGAGACTGGGCCTCTGGATTATTCCCACGCCCCGACAGCATGAGGCTGGGCCTCTGGATTATTCCCACGCCCCGACAGCATGAGGCTGGGCCTCTGGATTATTCCCACGCCCCGACAGCATGAGACTGGGCCTCTGGATTATTCCCACGCCCCGACAGCATGAGGCTGGGCCTCTGGATTATTAGTCCAGTTGATGTTACCACTACACCACCTTCACCCAGAGGGTTGTTAAGATCAGGAACACCCGACCCGTAAAGGTGGTGGAATCAGAATCCATAGGAACGTTCAGAAGGCCCCTGAATATGCACCGAGGTGGATCAATTTGCAGAGTTATGAGGAAAGCTGTGGTACTGGAGGCACTACGGCACCTGGGAGTGCTGAGCCACCATTGGTGGAGAAGGCTCGCTGCTCATTGCCCCAATGGTTTGTATTTCATTGGTCAGAGCGTAAGGTAGCTCCGCCCAATGAGGCAGAGTACAAGGGCAGCACGGTAGCATTGTGGATAGCACAAATGCTTCACAGCTCCAGGGTCCCAGATTCGATTCCCGGCTTGGGTCACTGTCTGTGCGGAGTCTGCACATCCTCCCCGTGTGTGCGTGGGTTTCCTCCGGGTGCTCCGGTTTCCTCCCACAGTCACAAAGATGTGCAGGTTAGGTGGATTGGCCATGATAAATTGCCCCTTAGCGTCCAAAATTGTCCTTAGTGTTGGGTGGGGTTACTGGGTTATGGGGATAGGGTGGAGGTGTTGACCTTGGGTAGGGTGCTCTTTCCAAGAGCCGGTGCAGACTCGATGGGCCGAATG
Source organism: Scyliorhinus canicula (assembly GCF_902713615.1). NCBI lineage: Eukaryota > Metazoa > Chordata > Chondrichthyes > Carcharhiniformes > Scyliorhinidae > Scyliorhinus > Scyliorhinus canicula. Next base: position 6,201,647 of record NC_052153.1, read on the forward strand.
GCCTCCTTCTGCACTGTAAATTCTGTAATTCTGTGATAAGAGCCCGTGTTTCCCAGCAGCCTGCCTTTTCTGTACTCGAGCGGCTGGGGAAGCATCTTGTTGATTAAAGCCTTCAATTCGGGCTACATCCTCGTTTCAGTAGTTATTGATTGCGCGTCAAAAGCATAGGGGAGTGGGGCGAAATTGGAAAGCTCCTTCAAAGAGCTGGCAGAGGCACGAGGGGCTGAACGGCCTCCTCCTGTGCTATAAGATTCTATGATTCTAATTATCCTTGTACTGACGTGACTTCATTGGAGAAAGTAAACCCATTTATCAACCGTTACAAAACCTGGCAGGCTGAAAATATCATTCTGAAACAATCCAATCAAACCCTCAAGCTGCTTCCATTTCTCTGGAGTGTTTATTTTAGTGTGAAGGGCACATTCAGAAGGCAGACAATGAAGATGATTTACATTCCGAGTGAGGCTTGACGTGTTGGATACATTGCTTAAACCACCAGTACAGGTTATTTTCCCTGGCAATAATACTTTTAAAAACCCACCTTTATTTGTAATCCAGGTTCGCTTTGCAGAGCCATTCAGATTGTTAACTGTAATTTCTCCACCCTTTTCAGACCAAAGCTCGGAATCATCAAGGCAAAACAGTGGCTAATAAATCCATTCGGGAATTCAAGAGAAACCTCTTCGCCCAGAGGGTGGTGAGAATGTGAAATTCAGTCTCACCGGGAGGGAGTGGTTGAGGTGAACGCTGCAGATGGATTTAGGAAGAAGGTGGATAAACACATGAGGGATATGGGAATGGAAGGCGGTGCTGATAGGGGGAGATCAAAAGGGGCAGGGGGACGATTGTGTGAAGCATAAACACCAAGGGGAGGCAGTGGTGTAGTGGTATTGTCGCTGGAATAGTAATCAGGAGTCCCAGAGTCATGCTCCTCGGACCCGTGGTGAAATTTGAATTCAAATAAGAAAATCTGGATTGTCGTAAAAACCACAGATGTCCTTCAGGGAAGGAAATCTGCCACCCTCACCTGGTCTGGCCTACATGATGACCAGAATGATCTCCGAGGCCCCAAAGCGATCCACGACCTCCCCACCCAGACCCAACGCACTATGGGAGGGTCCCTGGCCCCCATTCACCCACACAGGGCACCCCCAAGCCCAATCCCTCGTGCACAAAAATGAGCACCTTGGCAGTGCCAACTTGGCACTACCCCCAATACCCACACAGGGCACCCCCAAGCCCAATCCCTCGTGCACAAAAATGAGCACCTTGGCAGTGCCAACTTGGCACCCTGGCAGTGCCCCTGCCAGCTCACAATGCCAAATGGGCACCTTGGCAGTGCCAGGCTGACACCCATATTGCACTGCTAGGGTGCCACTTCCAAGGTGGCACCAGCAGTGTCGCCTCCCCCCCCTTCCCCCCTGAATGCCGTTCTGTCTGTTCCCCATTTGTGAGGACCAGTTTTTTCGTTAAAAAATTCGTAAAATTTATCATAAACTTTACAGAACATTTCAAATTGTCTTGACTGTACATTTCCATCTGAGTTACATTCATTTGTCTTTCTTCAATTCAATTGGGATAATGTTACACACGTATCCTACTATAAGTTACAGTTCTTTCTTAACTATTTACATTGCTTTGTTTCTTTCATACATTGTGGTATTGAAGACCCGGACCGAGGGGTTTTACACTGTTACCAACCCCTCGGTGTACATTTGCTGGTCAGACCTTACACAGTGGCCTTTCCCCATTGCGCCTTGGCGGCAGCTGCCCCAAGCTTGAGTGCGTCCCTCAGCACGTAGTCCTGGACCTTGGAATGTCGCTCGCCCGAGGTCTACGCGGCGAAGGGGATGAATCCCAAAGCCTCAGGTACCTCGGGAACCTGCACATTAGAGTGAGACTAGCTGTCTCGCCCAAATATGCAGAATTGCCACAAAGTGATCCCATCCACAATGGGCAGGATATACACGCAACGTCTTGAGAAATTGCGTTGGATCTCGCGAGGCGTTGCGAGCTGGGTAGATCCTGGGATGCTGGGTAGATCCCGGGATGCAGGGTCTCCCGACTTTTATCGACCAAGCTGCGCCGCAGCGTGGTGCTTTTCCGGCGCACTGTGGCCATCGGATCGCGCCCGATGAACCAGCGATTAATGCTCAGCACCTACACCACAGTTAAGCCTGATGACCATACCATGAACAGGGGGAGAGGGTATATTCCAATTACACCTGTCAAGTGATGTCACTGAATCTTACAAGGTCAGCGGTCCACTGCAAAGGTGCAAAATCCCACCACAGTGTGCGCTGTTCCAGCTTTGATTGTTTATTTGATCCTGTAAGACATACTGGTCCTAAAATAATCAGCAACTCGATAAGAGCCAATACGTATTAACAACGCAATGCAGAGTACGTTGAAGTGCTACCCCTGCTGTTGATAAACTGTCTTCCACAAAATGTCATCGTTTGCCAATTAGCCCGTTTGACAAAAAAAAGAGACATGCAAACTTCAGAACAATGCGCTCCCTTCTCTCACTGAAATATCAGAGCCAAAACAACAGGCTAATCAAGAAAGGCAGAATCTTGAAAAGTACAGCACTGGGTCTAGATCAGAGAGCATTAATTATCTTTTCTGGTTTTGCCCAAAGGGGTTTAGTTCTGCACGGTGATTACATTTGGAGACGGCTGGGGTGTAAGGGTTGAAAGGCAGTCCAGCTGCGTTCAAAGCAAAAGAACTGCAGGAGTGAAGATGCCTCACCGGGAGGGATGTGGGAGGATCCAACGATGTCGAGAGATAAAAAGAAAACACTAATTGTTTTCATTTCCGTGGATTCATTGCTAAGATTTCCAGAGTACCTCGATAGCAAAACTATCTGCCCACGCTCCATCTGAAAATATCCTCCTACCTAACCGTCAAGATTGGAGTTATGTCGTGTTGCAGGTTCTGACGCGATGCATCTCTACCCAGAACTTTCAAATAAAAAGTAAAATACTGCGGATGCTGGAAATCGGAATTTAAAGCAGGAAATGCTGGGTAAACCCGGCAGGTCCGGCCGCGTCTGTGGACAGAGAAGCAGAGTTCACGTTTCGGATCCAAATGATCCTGCCACAGAAGGTAGAAATGCATCATCTCGTTGGAAGGGTTTCCTTCAACTCCGTTACCCCTCGCGCACTCACCTAGCTCCAGGTCTTTAAGATCATGAAGGGGTTCGAAGGGATGAGATCCAATTTTGGGGGGAGGCCCGAACAAGGGGACCATCAACGCAAGATAGTCGCCGAGAAATCCAATCGGGGATTCGGGGCAAACCTCTTCATCCAGAGAGCGGGGGGAATGCAGAATCCACTCCCACAGGCAGGGGCTGAGGTCAATGGGGTCGACACACTCAAGGGGAAGTTGGATAAACACACAAGGGCGAAAGGAATAGATGGATATGCCAACGAGGCATATTGGGGAGAAAGCAGGACCATGCTATTGAGTTGGACAATCAGCCATGATTGTGAGAAATGGCGGAGCAGGCTCGAAGGGCCAAAAGGCCTCCGCCTGCTCCTATCTTCCATGTATCTATGAAGTCGGGTGGGGGGGGGGTGTCATGTTCTTTGATTATACTGATGTTGAATCTTGATGTGGTCGTGTTAACAAAGAACATTAGACTTTGTTTCAAAACAAAACTCTGTATTACTAGCACTACTCTAAAGGATGACTATAATGTCCAAGATTAATTCAGCTGGAAATAATGGTCTAACACTAACTTACATCAAGATACTACAGAGCTACTCTAATATGCGACTGCTATCAACTCCTAACTAACACCTTGTCCTGGAACACATGGTGCTCCCGGGTCATGGGCCTGCACACTCGCACCACCTGCTGGTCGGATGCTAGAACTACAACAGTAAACCATATAACTTATAATACACATACAGATAATAATAATAATCTTTATTAATGTCACAAGTTGGCTTACATTATCACTGCAATGAAGTTATTGTGAAAATCCCTTCGTCGGCATATTCCAACACCTGTTCGGGTACACAGAGGGAGAATTCCGAATTCTCAGCTGGTACGGGAATTGAACCCGCGTTGCTGGCCTTGTTCTGCATCAAAAACCAGCTGTCCAGCCCACTGAGCTGATGATGGTCCACTCATATTAGATACAGATGATAGTGTACCTATCATCACAGGGCAAGCCTCCACATGGAAAATAGAAACTGGCATGAACCAGCTGGGCCAAACTGGCATGTTTTGAATGAGTGAGATGGGCAGCACAGTGGTTAGCTCCAGGGTCCCAGGTTCGATTCCCGGCTTGGGTCACTGTCTGTGCGGAGTCTGCACATCCTCCCCGTGTCTGCGTGGGCTTCCTCTGGGTGCTCCGGTTTCCTCCCAGAAGTCCCGAAAGACGTGCTTGTTAGGTGAATTGGACATTCTGAATTCTCCCTCAGTGTACCCAAACAGGCACCGGAATGTGGCGACTAGGGGCTTTTCACAGTAACTTCATTGCAGTGTAAATGTAAGCCTACTTGTGACAATAAAGGAATTATTATTGAAAGGAATAAGAGGATATGTTTACAGGATGAAGTGAAAGGTAATGGCTGGGTGGGGGTGAGGGGCGTTTGTGTGGTGCAGAGCGACTGGCACAGACTATTTCAGCTGAATGACCTGCTTCTGTGCTTTAGGCACAAGGTCGTTCAAAGTGATGGTAAACGAACCGATATTGTCACCAGAGAACGGCTCCAACACTGGACTGCGGCCTTGAAAACTCTTTGACACACTTGCTGTTATTTTTAGTCACCATCTCTTTTTTATTAATGTGCTTTCTGGATACAGTACCACATAATTTCCCTTCAGATTAATCACAGGAATTAATCTCATTCACAATGAATCATGGCACAGTGTACTGGCAGCGTGCAGAATCCTGTTCAATGTGCTACGAGCCTGGGCCCAGGTTTAAATTAGCTGCTGGCATTTACTCTGTAATCCTCACTTTGTTTGGCCAATTTTATATTTAAATGCATAATGTTGCCGTTATGTGGTTCATCTATCTGCCACTTTGATATCAATGAGTGAGGAAAAGGTGGAAATTATTATCACAGTCACCGCACCTCAGCCACCACCTTCAATATTCACCCCCTCCACCAGCGATGCACAGCGGCAGACGTGTGTACCATCTACAAGATGCACTGCAGCAACTCACCAAGGCTCCTTTTACGGCTCCTTCCAAACCCGCGGCCTCTGCCACCTAGAAGAACAAGAGCAGCAGATACCTGGGAACCCCACCAAGTTCCCCTCCAAGCCACACACCATCCTGACTTGGAAATATATCGGCCGTTCCTTCATTGTCGCTGGGTCAAAATCCTGGAACTCCCCGCCCTAACAGCACTGCGGGTTTTCCTGGACCACCTCCCAGCCTTCTACATCACAGCCTTCTGCAAGACTTTGACAAAAAGGAGGAATAGGCCACGCGAGCCCCGCTCTGCCATTCAGTGAGGACATGGCGGACCGGATTGTGGTCCCAACTCCACTTGCCCCGCCTGTCGTCCAAAACCTTTGACCCCTGTCAATCAAATACCCATCCCCCAGGAAGAAAATTCCACAGATAATCCCGCTGAGAGACGACATTCCTCCCCGTCTCGGTCTGATTTTGGAAAACTCTCCCACCAGAGGAAATTGCATCTACCCTGTCAAACCCCCTCAAGAGTCTTCGATGTGGGGCTAACCTGCTCAACCTTTCTTCATTCGAAAATCATTCATCCCAGGGATAAGCCAGGTGAACCTTCTCTGGAAGTGCTCCCAATGCAAGTATTAGTATTTGTCAGTGGAAATCACTGGCCGGTCCAGTATTTGCGCCCTTTAACGAAGTGGTTGCCTCAGCCACTTCAGAGGGGCAATTAAGAGTCAACCACATGATCAAGGAGAAATGGGAAGGGGAGTTAGGAGGGGAGATCAATTGGGGAATATGGGTGAGGCACTGTGTCGGGTAAACGGGACCTCCTCTTGTGCAAGGATGAGTCTGATACAGTTTAAGGTGGTGCACAGGGTGCATATGACTCGGGAGAGAATGAGTGGGTTTTTTCAGGGGGTAGCAGATGAGTGTGAGAGGTGTGGGCGGGGGCCAGCGAATCATGGGCGCATGTTTTGGGGCTGAGGGGCGGCATGTGGTGCAGTGGTTAGCACTGGGACTGCAACACTGAGGACCCGGGTTCAAATCCCGGCCCTGGGTCACCGTCCGTGTGGAGTTTGCACATTCTCCCCGTGTTTGCGTGGGTTACACCCCCACAACCCAACGATGTGCAGGGTAGGTGGAAGGGTCACACTATATTGCCCCTTAATTGGAAAAAAAAAATTGGGTACTGTAAATTTTTTAATGTTTTGGGGTTGCGAAAAATTGTTAAGGTTCTGGGCGGGAGTGTTCGCGGTCTTGGCCAGGATAGTGGAGGAGGGAGTGGACCCGGACCCTTTGGTGGCGATATTTGGGGTTTCAGAGAAGCCGGCGCTCATGGAGAGGAGGAGGCCGATGTCGTGGCCTTCACCTCTCTGATTGCACGGCGATGAATTTTGCCGGAGTGGCGGTCGGCATCGCCACCGGGGGCAGCAGCATGGCTGGGTGACCTGTACGACTTCCTGCGGTTTGTGAAGCTAAAGTATGAGTTAAGGGGCTCAGCAGGGGGGGTTTGAAGAAAGGTGGGGGGTGTTTGTGACCGTGTTTGAGAAGCTGTTCGTCACGGGGGTTTGGAGCCACGTGTAGGCCAGACCGGGTAAGGACGGCAGATTTCTTTCCCGAAAGGGACATTAGTGAACCGGATGGGATAATCGGCAATGGTTTCACGGTCATCATTAGACTTTTAAATCCAGATTTCTATCGAATTCAAATTTCGCTATCTGCCCTGGTGACATTTGAACCCAGATCCCCAGCGCATTACCCTGGGTCTATGGATTAATAAGTCCAGTGACAATCCCACTGCCTTCCGTAAGTACGATTAGGGAGAGAAGATAAATGTCTCGAGGACGAATTGAACAGAAGTCTATTCTTCTACAAGGTGCTGGATATTTACACCAACGCATGAAAACGTCATCATTTCGATATGGAGGTAGTTCAGGTCTCCCAATGTCGCTTACTCAGCTGTTTCCGCTGATGGGGAGTTAATACGCAGAGGAGACAGTGTGCGTTAACATTGTTAACAGAACAGCCACAGGGAAACGAGGAGAATGGGTTCTGGCAAAGCGTGTTGTGATCATTTGGAACACACACCGCCGGAAGGGGCGGTGGAAGCATATTCATTAGTGACTTTCAGAAGGGAGTTGGATGAATACGTGAAGGGGAAAAACGTGTGAGGCGATGGGGGGGGGGGGGGGAGGCTGACTGGCCTCCTTCGATGGTACCTCATTCTACGCTATGAATTTTTTTGTGTTCTAATGAAATCCCACGGACAGTACAGCACCGCTCCACAAATTAAAATCCAAAATACCTTACACAGTTGCATCTTCTCAAAGTATTCTACAGTTCATGTTGGAACTGAAAGCACTGAGTAGATCCAAAGTACAACATTATTGAGCCTGTCAATATTTAACCATTAAGGTGCAGCATTCCTCAATTACTACCATTTAAAATAAAACATATGATTCTGTTAAAGTTTTGCCACATCACTAAACATTGTTTGATTCAGTCAGTTTGTTTTCAGTCTATTAAAAAACTTTTATTATTCCGACTAGTTTATCAGAAATTCATGGCACATGCAAATCAAAATAATATAGTTACACTGAGGGAGTGCCGCACTGTCAGAGGGTCAGTACTGAGGGAGTGCTGCACTGTCAGAGGGTCAGTACTGAGGGAGTGCTGCACTGTCAGAGGGTCAGTGCTGAGGGAGTGCCGCACTGTCAGAGGGTCAGTACTGAGGGAGCGTCACATTGCCTGAGGGGGCTGCACTGAGGGAACGCCGCACTGTCTGAGACACAGCACTGAGGGAACGCCGCACTGTCTGAGATACAGCACTGAGGGAACGCCGCACTGTCTGAGACACAGCACTGAGGGAGTGCCGCACTGTCTGAGACACAGCACTGAGGGAGTGCCGCACTGAGGGAGTGCCGCACTGAGGGAGCGTCGCACTGTCTGAGACACAGCACTGAGGGAGTGCCGCACTGTCTGAGACACAGCACTGAGGGAGTGCCGCACTGAGGGAGAGCCGCACTGTCTGAGACACAGCACTGAGGGAGTGCCGCACTGTCTGAGGGGCAGCACTGAGGGAGTGCCGCATTGTCAGAGGGTCAGCACTGAGGGAGTGCCGCACAGACTAAGGGGGCAGCACTGAGGGAGTGCCGCACTGAGGGAGCGCCGCACTGAGGGAGCGCCGCACTGAGGGAGCGCCGCACTGAGGGAGCGCCGCACTGAGGGAGCGCCGCACTGAGGGAGCGCCGCACTGAGGGAGCGCCGCACTGAGGGAGTGCCGCACAGACTGAGGGGGCAGCACTGAGGGAGTGCCGCACTGAGGGAGCACCGCACTGTCTGAGACACAGCACTGAGGGAGTGCCACACTGTCTGAGACACAGCACTGAGGGAGCGTCGCACTGAGGGAGTGCCGCACTGAGGGAGTGCCGCACTGTCTGAGGGGCAGCACTGAGGGAGCATCGCATTGTCTGAGACACAGCACTGAGGGAGTGCCGCACTGAGGGAGCGTCGCACTGTCTGAGGGAGTGCCGCACTGAGGGAGTGCCGCACTGAGGGAGTGCCGCACTGTCAGAGGGGGCAGCACTGAGGGAGAGCCGCACTGTCTGAGGGGGCAGCACTGAGGGAGCATCGCATTGTCTGAGACACAGCACTGAGGGAGTGCCGCACTGTCTGAGACACGGCACTGAGGGAGTGCCGCACTGTCTGAGACACAGCACTGAGGGAGTGCCGCACTGAGGGAGTGCCGCACTGAGGGAGTGCCGCACTGTCTGAGACACAGCACTGAGGGAGTGCCGCACTGAGGGAGTGCCGCACTAAGGGAGTGCCGCACTGTCTGAGACACGGCACTGAGGGAGTGCCGCACTGTCTGAGACACAGCACTGAGGGAGTGCCGCACTGAGGGAGTGCCGCACTGAGGTCGTGCCGCACTGAGGTCGTGCCGCACTGAGGGAGTGCCGCACTGAGGGAGTGCCGCACTGAGGGAGTGCCGCACTGTCAGAGGGTCAGTACTGAGGGAGTGCTGCACTGTCAGAGACACAGCACTGAGGGAGCGGCGCACTGTCTGAGACACAGCACTGAGGGAGTGCCGCACTGAGGGAGTGCCGCACTGAGGGAGTGCCGCACTGAGGGAGTGCCGCACTGTCTGAGGGGGCAGCACTGAGGGAGCGGCGCACTGTCTGAGACACAGCACTGAGGGAGCGGCGCACTGTCTGAGGGGGCAGCACTGAGGGAGCGTCGCACTGTCTGAGGGGGCAGCACTGAGGGAGTGCCGCACTGTCAGAGGGTCAGTGCTGAGGGAGTGCCGCACTGTCAGAGGGTCAGTACTGAGGGAGTGCTGCACTGACAGAGGGTCAGTACTGAGGGAGTGCTGCACTGTCAGAGGGTCAGTACTGAGGGAGTGCTGCACTGACAGAGGGTCAGTACTGAGGGAGCACCGCACTGTCAGGGGGTCAGTACTGAGGGAGCGCTGCACTGACAGAGGGTCAGTACTGAGGGAGCGCTGCACTGACAGAGGGTCAGTACTGAGGGAGCGTCGCACTGTCTGAGGGGGCCACACTGAGGGAGTGTCGCACTGTCAGAGGGGGCCACACTGAGGGAGTGTCGCACTGTCTGAGACGCGGCACTGAGGGAGCGTCGCACTGTCTGAGGGAGCAGAGTTCTGAGGAAATCTCAGGGTGGAAAAATACCTGCTGCTGAATTACTGAAGCAGAATTTTATTTTGAGGCTTGTTTACTTCATAGAACATCAACAAGAATGAAAAAAATACAGAAATCATTAAGGGCACAAAAACTTCAAACAACCACATTAAAGGCATGTATTCAATCTTCTTTTCAATCTACCATCAAGTCAAATAGCAGCTGCCTTCAGCATAGGTATATTCCAATTTGGGTATTTAGTTCTGATATTTCTCATCCACATCAAACGTTAAACTTCCAAAGTCGCACCGAGATCCATTTAGCCACCCTCCCTGTGATCGCTGGCTTACATGGGCACCCAGTCCTGCAACTTTCAATTTTACAATTCTCATTGTGGTTTTCAAATACCTTGGCCGCCCTCTATCTCGGCAATCTCCCGCAGTCCCACAACTCCATTCGATATCTGCACTCCTCCAGTCCTGGCCTTTTGCGCGCCCCTCTATTTGCTTCACCACTGGTGTCTGTACCACCAGCAGTCTGGGCCCCTAGTTCTGGAATTCCCTCCTTAAACCTCTCCACCTCTCCCTCACCCTTTCAGAAGCTCTGGGGCAGCGCCGAGGTTAGCAGTTCTGCCTCACAGCGCCAGGGACCCCGGGTACGATTCCGACCTCTGGTGACTGGCTGAGCGGAGTTTGCACGTTCCCCCCGTGGGTTTTATCCGGGTGTTCCGGTTTCCTCCCACAGTCTGACGATGTGAATTGCCCATGCAAAATTACCCCTTAGTGTTCAACGGTTGGGGGGGGAAAGAGGGCCGAGAAGGGGTGCTTTTCGGAGGGTCGGTGTGGACTCGATGGGCCAAATGGCCTCCTTGTGCACTGTAGGGATTCTATGACGATGATGATTCATTAGAAATTCAATGAGTGCTCCTTTGACCCAGCTTTTCGCCGCCTCACCCAATATCATTCTGATGCACTTTTTAAAATAATAGTGGGCAACACGGTAGCACAGTGGCTAGCACTGAGGCTTCACAGCGCCAGGGTCCAAGGTTCGATTCCCAGCTTGGGTCACTGTCTGTGCGGAGTCTGCACGTTCTCCCCGTGTCTGCGTGGGTTTCCACCCGGTGCTCCGGTTTCCTCCAGAGACGTGCAGGTTAGGTGGATTGGCCATGCTAAATTGCCCTTAGTGACCAAAAAGGTTAGGAGGGGTTATTGGGTTACGGGGATAGGGTGGAAGCGAGGGCTTAATTAAATGAAATTAAAATCGCTTATTGTCACAAGTAGGCTTCAATGAAGTTACTGTGAAAAGTGGGTCGGTGCAGACTTGATGGGCCGAATGGCCTCCTTCTGCACTGTATGTGCTGTGTTCTGTGATTATGCTCCTGCAAAGCACTGTGGGAATATTTTACGACATTGAAGGCGCCATATAATGCAAGTTGTTGTTGATCAATTTAGGTAGCCCGGAATGTTTCGGCCTGGTTTCATTACCTAGCACCTCCTCGAGATGTTTCTGATCACTGCCCAGGCCAATGAGTTGCGTGTGATGCATCAACATTGTTCTCGGGTAGCCAGACACTGCCGCAAACGTGCAAACAGCCAACTCCAACAAACAGCAGCCGTCAGTCTGTTTTTTTTGCGGAGATGGTTGAGGGATCAATGTTGGCAGAACCCCGGGGGAAACCCTCACGCAGTTTCTCAAACAGTGCCATGGGACACATTGCATTCGTCAACACAAAGGCAGGCAAAGGCAGGCGGGGCCTCAGTTTAATGCCTCTCCCGGCTGATGGTGCTTCCAATAACACAGCGGGTGCACCAAGCGACCAGTGACGGACAATAAGCGCGGGTCCAGCAATAAGGGATAGAATCAACGGGCCCCGCCCTTTACATATGGAAGGGAATCATCGCCCAAATATTATTCCTGCGACCTGTGAGAAATACAATATTCACCATTGTGTCCACTCGGAAAAATATAGAAGTCGGCCAGGACACATTTTGGTTCGAAATAAGAAGGATTTGAGAGAAAGTTTCCAAACGCTCCATGTGCACCTTCTCCTATCTCTATTTCCTCCTATCTCTCTCTCCCACACATGTTTAACCAGCCTCCTCTTACCTGCCTCTACACCATTCACCTCAAATCGCTTGCTGCAGGAGCGGGTTCCGCACTCTCACCTGAATTCTAAACTGGATTTATTCGCGGTGATCTCACCCGACAGCCGGCCCCCTGGTCGGTCCGCACAGCCCTGCGAGTGGAGACGGTTCGTCTCCCGTCAACGACACCGAACCCCTCGATAATTTTCAAATCGGGGGTCGGCAGTCCCCTGGGAACGGGTTCCCTCTCACACAACCGGGGACCGGTTTAGCTCACTTGGCTGGACAGCTGGTCCGTGATGCCGAGTGGGGCCAGCAGCGCAGGTTCGATTGCCCGTACCGGCTGAGGAGATTCATGTAGGCCCCGCCTTCTCAACCTTGCCCCTCGCCTGAGGTGACTATGGTGACTTTACCTGTAAAAAATATGGGCTGCACGGTAGCATAGTGGTTAGCACTGTTGCTTCACGGCGCCAGGGACCCGGGCTCGATCCCCGGCTTGGGTCACTGTCTGTGTGGAGTCTGCACGTTCTCCCCGTGTCGGCGTGGGTTTCATCCGGGTGCTCCGGTTTCCTCCCACAGTCCAAAGATGTGCACTGGCCATGATAAATTGTCCTTAAGTGTCCAAAAAGGTTACGTGGGGTGACTGGGTTACGGGAATAGGGTGGAGGTGTGGGCTTAAGTAGGGGGCTCTTTCCAAGGGTCGGTGCAGACTTGATGGGCCGAATGGCCTCCTGCTGCACTGTAAATTCTATGTAAATCTATGACAATTGGCACAAACAAATCAGTGACAGCTGACTGACGGCTGGCGTGATGTCCGCCACCCTCACTGCACGCCCCTCCCCCCCATTAGTTGGTGTCAAAGTAAAGCAAACAAATCCTTTACTATTACTCTTCGTTACTAAACATCTCGAGGATGTGACGAGATGCTATATAAATGAAACCTTCTGAAAAATGGAAGCAGGCTGGATTACTCTGGGCTACGTAAACTAAACCGAGCAGATTCAGCACTTTTACATTTTTACAGTCTTTGCACCGAAGCGTTTGTCAGGACAAGTGCTGACCTAGCCGGTTCGCATTTACAGGATGTAGTGCACAACAAAACGCGGATTGAAATTCAGCTCACACAACAGCACGCTCGTCAATGCATCGCTATCCTGTGCAGTTGGTGCTCACTGCTTCAGCCCTCCAACGAGCACAAGGTCAGATCTCACTCGCACTGCTCCCCCCCTGGTAGCACGGCAGTTAGCACTGCTGCCTCATGGCGCCAAGGATCCGGGTTCGATCACGGTTCTGGGTCACTGTCCGTGTGGAGTTTGCACATTCTCCCCGTGTCTGCGTGGGTCTCGCCCCCACAACCCAAAGATGTGCCGGGTAGGTGGATTGGCCGCGTTAAATTGCCCCTTAATTGGAAAAAATGAATGGGTACTCGAAATAAACACTGCTCTCCCCCTTCCCAGTTTCACAAAGCGAGCTGCATTTACATAACGCCTCACAACACCCCAAAACACTTTACAGCCAGTTCAAAGTGTAGTCATAGAACATAGAACGTTACAGCGCAGTACAGGCCCTTGGGCCCTCGATGTTGTGCCGACCTGTGAAACCAATCTAAAGTTCATCTGCACTATTCCCTTATCATCCATATGTCTATCCAATGACCATTTGAATGCCCTTAATGTTAGCGAGTCCACTACTGTTGCAGGCCGGGCATTCCACGCCCTTCACTGTAGGAAATGAAGCAGTCGGTTTGTGCAGAACAAGCTTCCACTGACAGAAGTGAGATAATTACCGGATAATCTTTTTAGCGATGTTGGCTGAAGGATCGATTTTGGCCAGGTTGGCGGGCTGGGGGGGGGGGGGGGGGGGGGGGGGGGGGTTACCTGCCCTGGTCTTCTCCGAAATGGTACCATGGGTTCCCTGGTGCCCACCTTATGATGGCAGACGGAGCCACAGTTAAACGTCCCCTCAGACCGACAGCACCTCTGGCAGTGTGGAACTCCCCCGGTGCTTAGTGCCAGCCTGGAGTTGGTGCCCAAGGCTCCGCAGTGGGGCCTGAAGCCAGAGGAGAGCGTTGCCCATGTCCAATGCACCCTAAAAGGGGGGGCGACCTCTGTTGGTCCCAATAAAGTGGGACGAGCACAGCAACAGGAAATAAGCAGCGATGATCAAAATATCGAAACAGTACATCTGCAATCCCAGATCGTCTTGCCCTCGAACCTTAGTTTCACCCTGATTTGCGTTGTGTGGTCAGGGGAAGGGCAGGGTGGAAGGTTCAAGCTGGCAATGATACAAAGGAGGTTTGTGACAAGATTGAGGAGTTGCTAGCACAAATAGAAATAAACGAGAATGATCGGCATTACAGAGACATGGGCCGGGATTCTCCGCGATCGCGCCCGGCGTGGGGGGGCGGAGAATGGGACCTCGGACCGCGCGGTCGACGCGGTGCCGGGTTGGGGGCTGCTGAAACAGGCCCCCTGCAGCAATTCTCCGCGGGCGAGTTCCCGCCAGCGTAGTTCACGTATGGATCCACCCAGCGGGTGCTCGGCATCGCGGCTGCTGTGGCTGTCCTGGTGGGGGGGGGGATCGTCACCTGGGGGGGGGGGGGGGGGGCCTCCACGACGGCCAGGCCTGTGATCAGGAGCCACCGATCGACGGGCACGCGCGATCTGGGGGGGAACTACTTCTTCGGTGCCGGCCCGCTGTGTGGGTCTGCCATGTCACGCGGGGCCGGCGCCGCAGGTGGCCAATGCGCGCATGCACGGACCTGCGGCCTGAAGTGTAGGGCCCTGTATCAGCAGCCGGGGCAATGCGGAAATGCTTCCTGTGGTCATCATCACCGTTTGTATAATAGTTGCTATTAGAGGTAATACGGTAAGGCTTCTGTACTACAGGTGCAGGGGTAGATCCCTGCCTGCTGGCTCCACCCAGTAGGCGGAGTATAAATGTGTGTGCACACCGAGCTACTCTCATTTCTGGTAGTAGCTGCAGGAGGTCACAGATCTCTGCTTAATAAACCCTCGATTACTCTCTACTCTCGTCTCGTTGGAATTGATAATGCATCACTTAGGAAACCAGAAGCACAAAGGTACTTGGGGAGCCCTTGTTCACGATTCACTTAAGTTTAACGTGCAGGTTCAGTCAGCAGTTAAGAGGGCAAATGCAACGTTAACATTCATGTTGAGAGGACTAGAATACAAGACCAGGGATGTACTTCTGAGGCTGGATAAAGCTCCGGTCAGACCCCATTTGGAGTATTGTGAGCAGTTTTGGGCCCCGTATCTAAGGGAGGATGTGTTGGCCTTGGGAAGGGTCCAGAGGAGGTTCACAAGAATGATCCCTGGAATTAAGAACTTGTCGTATGAGGAACGGTTGAGGACTCTGGGTCTGTACTCGTTGGAGTTTAGAAGGATGAGAGGGGATCTTATTGAAACTTACAGGATACTGCGGGGTCTGGATAGAGTGGACGTGGAGAGGATGTTTCCACTTGTTGGAAAAACTGGAACCAGTGAACACAATCTGACTAAAGGGACGATCCTTTAAAACAGAGATGAGGAGGAATTTCTTCAGCCAGAGGGAGGTAAATCTGTGGAACTCTTCGCCGCAGAAGGCTGTGGAGGCCAAATCACTGAGTGTCTTTAAGACAGAGATAGATAGGCCAATAAGGGGGTCAGGGGTTAGGGTGAGAAGGCAGGAGAATGGGAATGAGAAAAATATCAGCCATGATTGAATGGCGGAGCAGACTCGATGGGCTAAGTGGCCTAATTCTGCTTCTATGTCTTATGGTCTATTCATGTCTGTTTGGGTGGGGACGGGGGAAGGCTGTTTGGGGATTTTACTGCTAGTCTAATTCTCCGCATTGGAACCACGTCTGCCGAGACGTAGCAGTGAAAAATGGACCGATGGTTAAAGGCTGAAAGTGTAAAGGCAAACACAACAAAGTGTTAGCGATGAAAAAACAAATTCCTGAAATCACTGCTGGGGGAACAAATCCTGAGTCAGCAAGTGAATTTCAGATTGTGAAGCAAAACCTTCACACGATACAATAACAAAAAGGCTCTATATCATACAGACGCAAACATGACAAAAAACTACACAGCAGTGGGATTGACTTGGACTGGAGCCACTGTATGGACGTGGCACAATCCTGTTGAACAACAGCCTGGAACCATATCTTCTCTGCTCGAGAATAAAGCATTGTGAAGACTCCATTAGCAAACCCACAAAGGTTTTATTAATAAGAATTGTACAGCAGCCACATGGCTACAGCCAGCTCCCTTCATGTCCTCTTGCCTAAGAGAGCTCCACCCACTGGGGTGATTCCCTACTCGAGTCCCCCCATTGGTTCCCCCCAGGCCAGGTGACCCTTATTCTGCTGTGCTGCCCTTAAAGGGATAATCACCACGTTTTCCCCCTTTTAACTCCTTCATACAATCTTCAATAATTAGGTTACGCAGTCTTAAATTCTAACCAAACATTACACACACACACGCCACACACAACGTTGGCCAATTATCGTTAGGGTCTTTGGGGTTTTCCTGTTCCGTGTAGAGCGGTGTAATTCTGCTTTCTGAGATGCTTCCACAGGATTGAAGTTAACAGGAACTGCAATCTCGGGTCCCTTTTCTGACACAGGTAAATCATCGCTATTTGCTTCTGCGGAGACACCAGTTATGTTGATGAGAGGCCGATCAGGTGCTTACGGGTTCGGAAACATTTCAGATGGAAACACTGACGGCTGGAGCGTCTCTCTGTTCCTCAAGTGATCCACGTGTTTCTGAACAATCCATCCCTCCATGTGTATTTGATACGACAGGGGTCTGGCCTAAGTGACAATAATTCCGGTATCGAACTTGATCCTCTGCCGAAATTTCATTTTATGATACCGTGTGGTATTATGTACATATTATGGTCTTTTTGATGGTGATGGTTCATTAATAAGATCTTGAGGCTTGTGTGTTTAAACATAAACACTTTTACTTGTAGGCCTTAAATGTGTACAGTTCCAAATATGGTCTTTCATGAAGCGGTTCCATGCAGACTTGCTGCTTACAGTGTTCTGTCCTAGGCTGTTCTCTGACCATGTAACTATATACCTCACGCTATTGGCAGCACCATTCTCCAATCTCACCATGACCCTTGCTCCGTCAAGCACCGCACATGCATGCAGGCACAATACGACAAAGTCTTGCGCGTCTTGACAGTTCTTTCACAATCCTGGTCTGTCACCTGCGAAGGAATAGTCGTGGTCTGTTTCTGGTTCTCGGGTTGTGCTGTGGCCATCTAAAATGGCCGCCCGCAAAGGATAATGGGAAATGTGGTCAAGTTGGAACACAGACCGTATATAGCCCCTGTGTATTGTGCAAAGGAAAACCAGACCGAACTGAAACTTGCACCTGTTGAAGGTCAATCACCGATTTCCCCTGGACAATAGACTCGAATCAGGGAAAGCAACAGTGGCAGACACCCCGGCGCTGCTCCCCCTTATTTGGAAAGGCCTACGCACTTGGAACAATAACGACTAGGACCCGCCCAGCCATCAATGCACCCACCCCTAATTGGCCAGAATCGATTAGGGTGATCGAAACCCTATCGATCCATTGGATCCTGAGTTAACCCCGCCCAAAAGGGCACAAAAAAGGAGAAGGATAAGAGGCACTGCGCAACTAGGGATCGGTCTCTTTTGGGATCGGACTGTGTCCACACCAACTACAGCATAACGACCAGCCAAGTTCAAGACCCACAATCGCTACCCGAGAGAGACGAGCCGCAGCCGAGGTGAACCTGACGATTTCCAGCCGACACACGTGGGGATTCAGATGAAGGCCTTATCTACCCACACATAGCCGGTCACCCAGAAGTTAAGTAAAGGTCATCTTAGTTGACAGATGTTGTTTAATACGTAGCCGCGTGTATCATTGCACATAGAGATAAGTCTTGTGTTTAATAATAAACTGTCTTTTGAACTAACATACTGGCTGCGTGGTCATTTGGTCAATACAAGAAACACACTCGCTGCTTGTGGTTTGTTAATAACCATAGCAACAGTGTGATAGACTTTCTAATCGTTCCAACATTTCAATTCAGCATCTTTTTCATCGACCACTTGATCATCTTGGGTCTTGTGCTTTTCTATTTGTGTGACCATCTCAGTAGTTTTGTTCTGGGTTCGTAATCTCAGCTTCTTTCTCTGTCTGAATTGCTGATTCACACTGTCAATTTCAATGCTTTTACCTCCTCTACTTGTCTTAACCTCAGCTTTTTTGGCTTCACTCTTTGTCATGTCTGTTTCCGACAAAGCGTCGACTTATTCTGTGCAATTATTTTGTTGCCTGCTCCTTAAGGCCTTCCCTTGACTCCTTTTTGAGGTCCTCCATGCCTCCTCTTTGAGGTCTTCATTGCCTTATCGACCATTTTTGACAGTTGCCCTCTCTCTGGGGTCTTCACTCATTTTCCTGTCTGTAATCGCTTGTTCCCACTTGTAGTTGCTGCTTTAAGTGCATTGCCACTTTAAATGTATTACCTCTTTAAATGTATGACCACTTTAAGACTGTGCAGAAATACTTTTCCCCCCACACAGGCTGTAGTTGCTTGAATACAGTTCGCTTCCCTTTGCAGATGTATTCTATCAGTGCAGTTAGAGTGTTCTGAGCTGTTTCTTTTAAAGCTTTTGAACTTTATTTTTAAACTGCAGCAATTCTTTGCCTTTTATCCCAAATTCCTTCTCTTAAAATTTGAAGCTGCAGCTCTTCCAGCTCCGCATGGCCAATCTTACAGGATTGTTTTTCTATGTTTCTTTCAGAATCCACAAAGGTTTGGCCCTGGGGATCTTGCCGTGTTCTCTCCATTGCTCACCCATTTTATAACTATCCATCTTTTCTGACTCCACATTACCCAGGGTCTGGCAATACCTCAAATGGGTCTATCCGCCCAAAGAGGGGGCATTCTGGTGAATATTTCTTTTTTTCAGACGTCCATTAAAGTAGGATACTCCCGAGGCGTCAGGCCAGAGGCAATATCATAATTTATCCCCGTCAACAGATACAAAGGCGCATTTTCACAGACTTCATTAATAAACATTGTACAGCAAGGCTCTTTGTAATATATATATATATATATAAATAAATACAGCAGCCTCGTGGCTGTCGCTAGCTCCCAAAATGTCTCCTACCCAAGAGGGCTCCACCCCCTGGGGGATTCGCTACTCCGAGTCCCCTATTGGTCCCCCAGGTCAGGTGACCCTTATTCTGCTGTGTTGCCCTTAAAGCAACAACCAGCACAAACATGAACATAGAATATGAAAAAAATGAAAATCGCTTATTGTCACGAGTAGGCTTCAATGAAGTTACTGTGAAAAGCCCCTAGTCGCCACATTCCGGCGCCTGTCCGGGGAGGCTGGTGCGGGAATCGAACCGCGCTGCTGGCCTGCTTTAAAAGCCAGCGATTTAGCCCAGTGAGCTAAACCAGCCCCGAATAAACGGACCATTCGGCCCAACCCATCCAATCTGGTGGTTAGGTTCCACAGAGAAGGCCTGCTCACATCTTTCCTCATCGAAATGTAGCGTCACAACCGTCTATTCCCTCTTTCTTCTCCCCCCCCCCCCATCTGTTTATCTAGCTTCCTCTCAAATGCGTCTGCACTTATTCACCTCAAGCAGTCCCGTGATAGTGAGTTCCACATTCCACACAAGGACAGACCGCCAGAAGCGGATGTGGTTGGAGTTAATGATGAGGGAGACAGGTTTGTGCTCATCTGCTCCTGACGACTGTCAGGGCCCCTGACGTCTCGTACTTAGTGGGGGTACAGAGCTGTGAAATCCACAAGCCATACACGGCAGGAACTAATACTACCCGAGGCTGCAGACACTGTGCTAGGAGAGAGAAAGAGAGAGACCAAAGATTAAATCAGTTAATGCACTAACAAAATAGCAGAGTGTCCCATTGAATTAACAACATGGGCAACCAAGTCAGAACTCAATTAGCAAAGTGTCATTTGGCAGTCAGTAGTTTCCTCGACAGCTGACGGTAAAGACAGACAGGGCAGGAAGTGGCACATACTTGGTGCAGCTGAGATACATTTACAGCGGTACAATACACATTTTGTTTTGCCAGATGCCCTCTACCAGATCACCAACTGAAGAGATTTCCCAGTTGTCGGATGGCTTCATAAATCAGCACAATATCGTTCGGTCCCAAGGCGTTGGCATTTGCATCAATGGACCCACTCCCTCCACCACCAACGCACAGTGGCAGCCGTGTGGACCATCTACAAGATGCGCTGCAGAAACTCACCAAGGTTCCTTCAACAACACCTTCCAAACCCACAACCTCTACCACGTAGGTACATCACAAGGTACTGCAGACACCTGGGAACCCCACCACCTGGAAGCCCCCCGTCCCAAACCACTCGCCACCCTGACTTGGAAGTATATCGGCCGTTCCTTCACTGTCGCTGGGTCAAAACCCTGGAGCTCCCTCCCTAACAGCACTGTGGATGGACCTACACCACACGCTCTCCAGCAGTTCGAGAGGACAGCTCACCCGCCACCTTCTCAAGGGGAAGCGAGAATGGGCAATGAATCCCTTGAATGAAGAGAATAAAAATGAGGAAAGTGAACGATTGGTAGAAACGGTGGAGGAGACACATATCAGAATATTTGCTCCAAATGCGCGAAACACCCGCGGCCAAAAGTATGCCCGTCAACTGCGAGGAGGTCCTAGGGCAGCACGGTGGCCTAGTGGTTAGCACAACCGCCTCATGGCGCTGAGGTCCCAGGTTCGATCCCGGCTCTGGGTCACTGTCCATGTGGAGTTTGCACATTCTCCCTGTGTCTGCGTGGGTCTCGCCCCCACAACCCAAAAATGTGCAGAGTAGGTGGATTGGCCACGCTAATTTGCCCCTTAATTGGAAAAAATAATTGGCTAATCTAAATTTTTTTTAAACTGTGAGGAGGTCCTGGACAATACTGTGAAAACAGAGAGCTTTATAAAAGCTCGACCGCTGAATTCTAGAATATTTTTCATCGACGTACTGAGATGGGAAGTGAGTGCGTCAATGTATTATTTCTCAGAGGTCAAAGGCTGTTACATGGCAAGATCCCGGCACGTTTCTGTACACTTCGCTCCTGCTTTAACTTATTCTTCACGGACCAAGCCTTTCCCACTCTCGCACTGCCCACAGGATGCAACCTCGCTCTCCTAACCCCATGTCAGGCCAACTCTCTCTCTCTCCACAGTGAGCTACATCTCGCCAAGGCTGGGTGCAAACATCTTCAATGTTCAGGACAAAACGGAGTTAAAAGGTGAAACAGAAGAAAAATTCTGGGCTGGGATTTTTTTCCAAAAAACGATGCTGAAATCTTAAAAACAGTCTCAAAATCATAGCAAGGACTAAATGGCAGCAGCAGGATGGCGTTCAAGGTGATATCGTGCAACCTCCCACACTGCATTGCCACGACAACGGTGTGACGACTCTCCGTCAACGGGAAACCCAAAAAAGGTGGGTCCACTCCCCTTTCACAAATAGTTTGGTGAGACTGTGCTGCGAGAGTCGTCAATAAACGGGCAGGAAAACTTGCTGGGCATTCCAAGGTGGGCTCCAGCTAAGTTGTTGGCTAAAGCTTGGGTCCAAAAATGGACAGAGATTTTCTCCACGCTGTCAAGGTTTTATCACCAGATACCCATGCGAAAGTGGATTCTCACCACACTGGAATTAAACCATCGTCAACCCCTAATGTAGAAAACAACTTATGACTCAAACTACCTGTGATGATATGTGAACTATCATCTGTATATATAACATAATAACCATATAAACATTAGTGACTGTATGTATAGATTACAATTCTAGCCTCCGACCACAGGTGGCGTGGCGACAGGAGGGCGTTACTGGGACACAGACACATGTGAGGCAGAACGTAGATAGCAGGCGTCGAGTCCAGTCACAGTAGCTGCTTAGTCAACAGTAATTAATACTAGTTATCATAGTTATTTGTATTTTGCCATAGTATCCAACTGCAATCAGAGTAGACATCATAGAAACCCTTTAGTGTTTTAATTAGTTGATAAACAGTTTTGTTCATTTACAAAACCGTATGTTCTCTGATCAAGTCAACTACAAAGACATCGGCCAACATGCATACAGAGAACATTACACCATCCTCCCAAAATTTACACACCCATGCTCGAACGAACAAGCACATCCATCACATTAATGGCAAGTTTTACTCTTATAACATTGTTTAAGTTGTGCACACGTGTATCACAATCAGTGTTTAGATTTTGTTCGGGCATTAAGGGGTTAAACTATTAGAGTACCAAATTCAGTTTTTTTTCCCCCAATTAAGGGGCAATTCAGCCTGGCCAATCCGCCTAACCTGCACATCTTTGGGCTGTGGGGTGAGACTCACGCAGACACGGGGAGAATGTGCAAACTCCACACGGACAGTGACCCGGGGCCAGGATCGAACCTGGGACCTCAGCGATGTGAGGCAGCAGTGCTAACCACTGCACCACCGTGTACTCGGGTTAAACTATTAAGTCAGAATACTGGTAGGAGTAGGTGGGCAGCTGGTAGATCTGGAAATGGGTTTGCCATGAGTACCATTGATCTATCCAATCATTACTTCAAAAATCCATAGCACTGGCCTCACTTCACCAATTAATTTTTTTTTTTTTTTAATACTTTTTATTGAAGACATTTTTCAGAGTACAAACATTTTAACCCCCCCCTACATTTGAATTATATCAAAACAAAGTCAAACCCCCCTACTTAACAAGAATCCCCCCCCCACCCCCTACCCGCGCGCCCCCCCCCGCCTCCCCCCCCCGCCGACGAACCGGCCGCCAGACCATCTTGTAGTTTCTGGCAGTGTCCTCGGGCAGGCCTTGCCCGTGACACCACCGATACCGTGTTTCCTTCGTTGCTATCCCCCCTCCCTCCCCTCCCCCCCCCCCCTTCCCCCCCCCCCCCCCCCCCCCCTCCCTCCCGCCCTCCCCTCCCCTCCCGGGTTGCTGCTGTCACGACCCCAGTTTCTATCTCTGATCTAAGAGGTCCAGGAAGGGCTGCCATCGCCTGAAAAACCCCTGCACCGACCCTCTCAGGGCGAATTTGATTCTTTCCAATTGGATGAAGTTTGCCATGTCGTTTAACCAGGTGTTAACACTTGGAGGCCTTGCGTCCCTCCACTGAATCAAGATCCTCCTGCGAGCCACCAAGGACGCAAAGGCTAATATTCCAGCCTCCCTCGCCTCCTGTACCCCCGGCTCCACTCCAACCCCGAAGATCGCAAGTCCCCATCCTGGCTTGACCCTGGACCCCACCACTCTCGACACCGTCCCTGCCACCCCCTTCCAGAACTCCTCCAGTGCCGGACATGCCCAAAACATGTGTGCATGATTCGCAGGGCTTCCCGAACATCTGACACACCTGTCTTCACCCCCGAAAAACCGACTCATCCTTGTCCCCGTCATGTGGGCTCTATGCAGTACCTTAAATTGAATAAGACTCAGTCTCGCACATGACGACGACGAGTTGACCCTCTCTAGGGCGTCTGCCCATGTCCCATCCTCTATCTGTTCCCCCAGCTCTACCTCCCACTTGTCTTTCAACTCCACTACTGGTACCTCCTCCACCTCCTGCATAATCTTATAAATGTCCGAGATCTTCCCCTCCCCGACCCAGACCCCTGATAGCACCCTATCACTCACCCCCCTGTCGGGGAGCGCGGGGAACCCCGCTACCTGTCGTCTGGCAAATGCCTTCACTTGGAGGTACCTGAACGTGTTCCCCGGGGGGAGCCCGAATTTCTCCTCCAGCTCTCCCAAGCTCGCAAACCTCCCCTCTATAAACAAGTCCTTCAGTTGCCTAATGCCCACCCTCTGCCAGCTCAGAAATCCCCCTCCTGTATTTCCCGGTGCAAATCTGTGGTTCCCTCTTAGTGGTGCCCTTATCAAACCCCCCACTTCCCCCCTGTGTCGCCTCCACTGCCCCCAGATCTTGAGGGTGGCCGCCACCACCGGGCTCGTGGTATACCTCGCGGGAGGGAGCGGCCATGGTGCCGTTACCAGTGCCCCTAAGCTTATGTTGCCACAGGACGCCCTCTCCATACGCTTCCAAGCTGCCCCCTCCCCTTCCATCATCCACTTTCGTACCATCGATGCATTTGCCGCCCAGTAATATCCTGAAAGATTGGGTAACGCAAACCCTCCACTATCCCTACCCCGCTCCAAAAAGACCCTTCTAACTCTAGGGGTGCCATGTGCCCATACGTACCCCATGATACTACTCGTTACCTTCTTGAAAAAGGCCCTAGGGAGGAAGATGGGCAGACACTGGAACAAAAACAAGAACCTCGGGAGGACCGTCATTTTAACTGACTGCACCCTCCCTGCCAGCGACAGCGGCACCATGTCCCACCTCTTAAACTCCTCCTCCATCTGTTCCACCAGCCTAGAAAAGTTCAGCTTGTGGAGGGTCCCCCAGTTCTTTGCCACCTGCACCCCCAAGTACCTGAAACTTTTTACTGCTCTTTTGAAGGGGAGCCTCCCAATTCCCTCCCCCTGGCCTCCCGAGTGTATTACAAAGACCTCACTTTTCCCCAGATTTAATTTATATCCCGAAAAGTCCCCGAACTCCGCTAGTATTTCCATAACCTCCGGCATTCCCCCCTCCGGGTCTGCCACATACAGCAACAGGTCATCCGCATAGAGCGAGACCCGATGCTCCTCCCCCCCCTTGTCAGTCCCCTCCACCCCCCTGAACCCCTCAGTGCCATTGCTAACGGTTCAATCGCTAATGCAAAGAGTAAGGGGGATAGGGGACATCCCTGCCTAGTACCTCGATGGAGCCCAAAATATTCTGACCTCCTCCCGTTTGTTACCACACTCGCCATCGGGGCCGAATAGAGCAGCTTTACCCACTTGATAAATCCCTCCCCAAACCCAAACCTTTCCAACGTCTCCCACAAGTATTCCCACTCCACCCTATCGAATGCCTTCTCCGCGTCTAGCGCTACCACTATCTACGCCTCCCCCTCCACTGCCGGCATCATGATCACGTTTAACAATCTCCGGACATTTGTGTTAAGTTGGCGTCCCTTCACGAACCCCGTCTGGTCTTCATGGATTACCCCTGGCACACAATCCTCTATCCTGGTTGCCAGGACCTTTGCTAACAGCTTGGCATCTACATTTAAGAGGGAGATAGGCCTGTAGGACCCGCACTGGACCGGGTCCTTGTCCCGCTTCAAAATCAAGGAGATCAGGGCCTGCGACATTGTTGGGGGCAAAACCCCCCCCTCGCGCGCCTCATTAAAGGCTCTCACCAGCACTGGGCCCACCAAGTCCACAAATTTCCTGTAAAACTCCACCGGGAACCCATCCGGCCCCGGCGCCTTCCCCGCCTGCATCTGGCCTATCCCTTTAATTAGCTCCTGCAGCTCTATCGGTGCCCCCAACCCTTCTACCAGCTCCTCCTGTACCTTTGGGAACCTCAATTTGTCGAGAAAGTTCTCCATTCCCCCTCTCCTCTTCGGCGGTTCAGACCTATACAATTCCCTGTAGAAGTCCCTGAAGACCCTATTCACCTCTTGCCCCTTCTGTTCGCCAATTAATTTTAATTCAAACTACAAAAGATTTTTACAACTGACAGTCACCTAGCTCATTTTTCATTACACAGTTTACCTTTCTTTGCCATCTTGGGCAGAACTGTGAGAGTGACCACCATCTTTTTCCCTGGATCAGTTTGCATATTCAAGGAGGGCTGGGGAGATTACGATTGAAGCCTCGTGCATCTCCACTCCCAGGGTCGCCGAGGCCAAGCGAATGATCGGTCTGAAATTCTGCTTATTCTTTCCAAAAATTCCCAAACCACTCGTTCCTCCGCTAGAGCTTCCAACACTCTACCTCCACTATCATTCTGTCAGTTAGACCCCATCGCACGTTGGCGAACACATCCGCCATACAGTCATGCTTGTTACGCTTCCAAAAGCTTTAATGTTGTCCCTTCATATTGTAACACAACAAATAGGTGCGGACGGCCATTCAGCCCTACAAGCCTGCTTCAATTAAGACCATGGCTGATCTTTTAACTCAGTTTCATTTTACTGCCCTATCCCCATATCTCTTGATTCTCTTAGTGTCCCAAAATCTCTTGATCTCTGACCTAGGAATAAACTCGCGTCCTGGGCATTCAAAACCCTCTTGAGGGAGAGAATTCCAAATGTTCAAAGCCCATTGAGTGAAGAGATTTCTTTTCATCTCAATCCTATTCGGCCATCTCCCTTTCCTGAGACTGTGATACCGTGTTCGAGATTTCCCAGCCAGGGGTAACATCCTCCCGGTATCTAAGCTCGAAAGCCCCTTGAGAGTTTTGCATGTTTCAATCAGACCACCTCACAAAGCTCTAAACTCTCGAGAAGGTCGGTATTTATGCAAGACGTACTTTAGGCTGAATTTTTACAGGGTGGGGTTTATTACTCAACCTCCCTGGATGGATTGCCTGGGCTGCCCCAACCAAGCCTCAGCAAGGCCGCCCCAGAGCAATAAAACGTTTGCCGGCGGCATGAAGAAGGCATGACCCTTCCCCCCCCCCCCCCCCCCCCCCCCGATTGGGAGGTAGTCCCACTTTTGAGAGCTGCGACCAATCTGATTGGTCAGCAGCTCTAACAGTCCCAAGACTCCGTAGTGGCCACTGTCGGGACTACACGCAGGCCCCAGGATTAAGAGGCCATGGATGCCAGAGCGAGGACAAGTCGAAGGGTAATGGACGGGGAATGATCAGGGAGCCGGGCGGGGCGGGGGGGGGGCGTGGATGCCTGGAGGAAGGACCATGGGACGGGGTGGTAACATCTTTAGGGAGGCGCTGGGGAGTGCCTCTGACGCACACAGGTCACCTCCCAAAAGGACCTACTCGCCACTACTGTTAGCACTATTGCTTCACAGCACCAGGGTCCCAGGTTCGATTCCCGGCTTGGGTCACTTTCTGTGCAGAGTCTGCACGTTCTCCCTGTGTCTGCGTGGGTTTCCTCCGGGTGCTCCGGTTTCCTCCCGAAAGATGCGTTGTTAGGCGAATTGGACATTCTGAATTCTCCCTCAGTGTACCCGAACAGGCGCTGGAGTGTGGCGACTAGGGGCTTTTCACAGTAACTTCATTGCAGTGTTAATGTAAGCCTATTTGTGACAAGAACGATTATTATTAGTATACTTCCTGCCATTTAAACAGTTTGCTTTATCAAAAAAAACTGGCTTCCCACTCCTGGTCATCTCCCCACACCAACCATTTTATAGTGTGGGACACGCAATATTTGGGTCAATTGGCTTGGCAATACGGGAGGTTAGCCTGCCTGTATTATGGGGACTGGGTAGGTGAGAATGTGATGGGCTAGCTATCATTTTTTATGTGCCCTCACACCAAAAACGTGCCGCACGGGGCCGTTTTTAAAACCCAACTCCTGGTCTTTCATAATTCAGACTGAGCTCCCTGTGCAGTACTGAGGGAGTGCTGCACTGTCAGAGGGTCAGTACTGAGGGAGTGCTGCACTGTCAGAGGGTCAGTACTGAGAGAGTGCTGCACTGTCAGAGGGTCAGTACTGAGGGAGTGCCCCACTGTCAGAGGGTCAGTACTGAGAGAGTGCTGCACTGTCAGAGGGTCAGTACTGAGGGAGTGCTGCACTGTCAGAGGGTCAGTACTGAGGGAGTGCTGCACTGTCAGAGGGTCAGTACTGAGGGAGTGCTGCACTGTCAGAGGGTCAGTACTGAGGGAGTGCCGCACTGTCAGAGGGTCAGTGCTGAGGGAGTGTGCAAACTCCACACGGACAGTGACCCAGAGCCGGGATTGAACCTGGGACCTCGGTGCCGTGAGACAGCAGTGCTAAACCACTGTGCCACAGTCCTGCCCTGTCCTCGCAATATTTACCACCCCATCAATTTTGTATCATCCGCAAACTTACTGATTAACCCTCCTACATTTAAGACTAAATAATCTATGTAAACCACAAACGGCTAGGGGCTTCCAGTCAGAAACACTCCTACCCCTCCCCCCGCCACCCCCTCCCGCCCCCCCCCCCTCGCCCACCCGCCACCCCTCCCCCCGCTCCCCAGCCCCCCCTCCTACCCCACTCCCTCCCCCCGCCCCCCCAGCCCTTCCTCTCCCACTCCCCCCGCCCCCCCACCCCTCCTCTCCCACTCCCCCCTCCCCCACTCCCCCCTCCCCCACCCCTCCCCCCCGCTGTAAAGCGTCAGAAAAAAGGGGTAATGGGGTCTCCAACAGTTAGCCGACAGTTTGTGACACTCATTGGCTGCTGCAGAAGAGGCAATGTAAAGGCCGAGAGCTTTCCGTTTCTTCCCTGAACGTGACTAAAACAAGTCCCCACCCAGCACCGGCCTCCTCCCTGTCCTCTTTCCCCCCCCCCCCTTTGTGCCCCCCCAAGCTGAATTGGATCTCACGCTGAACAACTTCTCCTTTCACTCAACTCGCTTCCTCCAGATACCGGACACCAGTAAAGATCTTCACCAAACGGGCCGTGAAATGTTTTTTAAAAAATAAATTTAGAGTACCCAATTCCTTTTTTTCCAATTAAGGAGCAATTTAGCGTGGCCAATCCACCTACCCTGCACATCTTTGGGTTGTGGGGGAGAGACCCACACAGACACGGGGACAATGTGCAAACTCCACACGGACAGTGACCCAGGGCCAGGATTCGAACCCGGGTCCTCGGCGCCGTGAGGCAGCAGTGCTAACCCACTGCGCCACCACGCTGCCCGCCTTGAAATGGTTTAAGCGCGACGTTCTGGCTCTCTTTTCGAACTGGAAAATCTGATCGACCTTGCTCCGAATTCTCCCACCTTCACATGGTCCTTCCCGGACTCTTCCTTTCCCTTCCTCAACTTCTCTGTCTCCATTTCTGGATGTAGGCTATCACCTAACATTCATCACAAGCCCACAGATTTGTACAGACACATTCAGCCACAACGCCCGCTCACCCCCAGCTTCCTGTAAGCCACGGACTCTATTCCAGTCTCCGTCACTTCTGTTCTGATGCGCCAACCTCCCATACCAGAGTCATCATGTCTTCGGTTTTCCTGCGTGCTTGACAGGATCTGACACCATGTCCGTCCCATCTCCGGCACCGCTGCTCTCACTCCTTCCTCCCCCTCCCGGAAGCACAATGGGAGTTCCCCTCTCCTCGTCTTCCACCCCCACCAGCCTCCTTATTCAACAGATCATTCTCTTCCATTTCCCACACCTGCAGCATGATGCTACCGAAACACATCCTCTCCCTCCCCTTTCGGAATTTCAAAGGGATTGTTCCCTCCAAGGCACCCTGGTCCACTCCAAAACCCCCACCCACGTCACCCTCCCTCGCAAAGCACAGGAGGTGCAACACCCGTCCTTTTACCTCTTCTCTGTTCACTGTCCAAGGCCCCCCCCCCCCCCCCCCAGATGTTTCTTCCAGGCAGAACAGCAATCTACTTATACTTCATCCGATTTGGTACAGCTCACGGTGCTGTCTGTTCTACGCTGGGGAGAATTCCTTGCGGAACAATCCCGTTCAGTCTGCAAGCGTGATCCCGAGTTTCTGGTCACCTGTCATTTTAATTCTCCGTCACTCTCCCCTCTGACCTCAGCCTCCAGCGACGCCCCAATGAAGCTCAAGGTGAGCTTGAGGACCAGCATCTCATCTCGAACTTCGGGATTTAACTGCCTTCCGGACTCCAGCGAGTTCCACTATTTCAGATCGTTTGTCTCCATCTATTTGAACTGTAGTCGCAGGATCATAGCATCCCTACAGTGCAGAAGGAGGCCATTCGGCCCATCAAGTCTGCACCGACCCTCTGAAATTGCCGAGCCTACACATCCCTGGAGACTACGGGACAATTTATCATGGCCAATCCACCTAACCTTCACATCTTTGTACTGCACGAGGAAACCGGAGCACCCGGAGGAAACCCACGCAGACGCGGGGAGAACGTGCAGACTCCGCATAGACAGTGACCCAAGGCTGGAATTGAACCCAGGTCAGCTGGTGATGGTTCTGCCAATCCCATTCACCTTTCATTTAGACTCATCTCTCCTTGTCTCCTTTGGGGCAGCACGGTAGCATGGTGGTTAGCATAAATGCTTCACAGCTCCAGGGTCCCAGGTTCGATTCCCGGTTGGGTCACTGTCTGTGCGGAGTCTGCACGTCCTCCCCCTGTGTTCGTGGGTTTCCTCCGGGTGCTCCGGTTTCCTCCCACAGTCCAAAGATGTGCGGGTTAGGTGGATTGGCCATGCTAAATTGCCCATAGGGTGATCATTGCTCGGCACAACATCGAGGGCCGATGGGCCTGTTCTGTGCTGTACTGTTCTATGTTGTCCTATTACCATTTGCCTCACACCAACGTCCCTTTTGTCATTTAATCTCTCCTGTCTTCCATCCCATGACAAACCTTCCCTATGGTTCTTTCCACCCCCTCGCCATCTCTCTGCATGTATTACATCTCTAAACTTTCCCCAGTTCTAATAAAAGCTCCCTCTCTCTCTCCCTCCCTCCCTCTCCAGACACTGCCAGACCGGCTGAGCATTCCCAGCAATTTTCGGTTTCGATTTCACATTTCCAGCGTCCGCAGTATTTTGTTTGTGTATCGATGTAAAAGCAGCACCTGGGTGGGATGACTCCAGGCACAAAGAAAAGTAAAACATCGCACTCTCCAGAGCGAGATCTCTCACAGAGAAGGAACAACATTTTGCTGTCTTTGAATTCAAACATATATGTCAAGTTCTGATGTGCTATCTATATTCTGAAGGATAGTAAATGGATGGGGCGAGGGGGGGGGGGGGGGGGGGGGATGCAAAGGCTTCTGTTAACTAAAATACAGAAGCTTTTGTTGTCAAATCGCATCTCAGAAACATCATGTGGCTTGATTAAACTCTTCTAAAATGGGTGGGTTTTGAAAGAGTTAAAATCTTGCCCCACAGATCACGGCAATCCAAAATTATAAAACGGGTTCACAGGCGCTGGGGAGGGTGAAAAACAGATTTACTGGCATGGTACCCAGACCAATCGATCATATCCGTCAGGAAGGGGTGAACAGGTTTCACCTCTTTTCTCTCGAAATGCGATAGCAATGATGTGACCCTTCTCTCTCTCTCTCCCTCGCATCACTCTCTTCACTCCCTTCAGGTTCGGCTGACAAGTGAAAAGTTACATTTGTGCCACACAAGTGTCAGGCAATGACCATCTCCTACAAGAGAGGATCTAACCATTGCCCTTCGACAAGTCAATGGCATTACCATCGCTGAATCCCCCACAATCAACATTCTGAGGGTTACCATTGATCACAAACTGAACTGGACCCAGTCATATTAATACAGTGGCTGCCAGGGCAGGTCAAAGGCTAGAAATCCTACGGCGAATAACTCACTTCCTGACTCCCCAAAGCCTGCCCACCATCTACAAGGCACAAGTCAGGAGTGTGATGGAATACTCTCCACTTGCCCGGATGAGCGCAACTCCAACAACACTCAAGAAGCTCAACACCATCCAGGACAAAGCAGTCCTGCTTGATTGCTCCCCCTTCCACAAATAATCAAACCCACCACGAACAGTGGTTGCCGTGTGTACCGTCTACAAGATGCAATGCAGTAACTTAACAAGGCTCCTTCGACAGCACCTTCCAAACCCATGACCACTACCATCTAGAAGGACAAGAGCAGCAGATACCTGGGAACCCCACCACCTGGAGGTTCCCCTTCAAGTCACTCACCACCCTGACTTGGAAAAATATCGCCGTTCCTTCACTGTCGCTGGGTCAAAACCCTGGATCTCCCCAACAGCACAGTGGATGCACCTACACCCGAAAGACTGCAGGGGTTCAAGAAGGCAGCTCACCACCATCTTCTGAGGGGCAACTAGGGATGGGCAACAAATGCTGGCCTAACCAGCGACGCCCACATCCCATAACTGAATTCAAAAAGAAGGTACCATGCAGGAGAGGGTATTGGAGTCCATGGACATCCGTGATGCTCTTGCTCGTTGGTCGTGATCTTAAAAATCAAGAAGCGTTTGATAGGGTAGACGTAGCAAAGATGCGGAGGACTCCAAGACCAGGGGAAGAAACCTCTTTACGTCAGAGAGTGACGAGAACGTGGAACACGCTCCCACAGGGAGTAGCTGAGAAAACGGTGCTGGTCTATTTAAGAGGAAGCTGGATAAACGCACAAGGGTGAAAGGAATAGGAGGAAATGTTGACAGGGCAAGAGGAAGCTCATGTGGCGCATAAATATCGGCAGCGTCCAGTTGAGTTGAATTGCTGGTTCCAGTGCTGTAATTCTGTGTAATTTTACTCGCTTGTCACAGCCTATCCCAAAGAGGGTAAGGCACATTCGATCAGATATGAGCAACGCACAATTACCTCGGCAGGGTGAGCCTCAAGGGTTGACAGGAGGCCGCGTGGAACTTTCCGGTGCAGATAGTCCCAACCTCTTCCCCAAAAGAATATGGATTTAAAAATTGGATTTACAGACCACAGGTCCCAGCCAACAGCACAGTGTGATTAATATCTTTACAGAACAGGCTGTCTAGATAAGTAACAGCGAGGTTAGGAGGCCACGAGGGTTTGTTATTTTTGTAACAGGTTTCCAATTGAAAAACGCACACTTTGGTGTCAGCAAAGATTAGTCAGTCGGTCACGAGGAGAGAGGACGAGAGGGGAAATGATTTGGGGGAAGCATTAAAATATAATCCTTGGCGAGGGGTTCTGGCCGAAATCTATTTTGTCTTCCGTCTCAGTTTGCAGGTTTTCCAATAAAATAAAGGCCCGATTTTTCCGGCAAATGGCAAGATTATCGGCACGTGCCACGGACCTGGCCTGTCGAACTCCCCGAGTCCCACCAATGTTTTTTTTTGAAAAATTTAGATTACCCAATTATTTTTTCCAATTAAGGGGCAATTTAGCGTAGCCAATCCACCTACTCTGTGCATTTTTTTGGGTTGTGGGGGGTTGTTTGGGTTGGGTTGTGCGTGGAGAGACCCACGCAGACACGGGGAGAATGTGCAAACTCCACACGGACAGTGACCCAGGGCCGGGATTCGAACCTGGGACCTCGGCGCCATGAGGAAGCAGTGCTAACCACTAGGCCACCGTGCTGCCCTGAGTCTCACCAATGTTCAAGAACATTTGGCGCGTGGCATCTGATTGACTCAGGAAGGTTAGGAAAGGGAGGACTGACACAATAGGTGACAAACACGGAATGACAAATCCATGTGGGAAAGGGTACGTCTACTTTTCGCTACAACTTGCATTGGTGTCGCGACTTTAAGACATCCCAACGCACCCAACAAAAGTGCAGCCACACAGCGTTGGATGCTGAACCGCACCAGGGAGAGGAGACCAAAGAGTCGGTCAAGAGGGTGGATTCGGAACTGCGTCTGAAAGGAAGAGAGAGCGACAGAGAAGGTTCACCGAGGGAATTCCACACCGCAAGGCCCCAAGAGCTGAAGGCACGGCCGCCAACAGTGAAGCGATTGAAAACTGGGAGCAAGGGGAGGTCGGAACGGGACGAGTGGTGAGGCCAAAGGCAGCGGGAGGTTACAGAAACAGAATTAAAGAGGAGCTTTCAAAAATCTGCCGCACGAGGGAAGATATACCATGGCGTATATTGCATGCCCCAAGGGGCTGGTTTAGCACACTGGGCTAAATCGCTGGCTTTTAAAGCAGACCAAGGCAGGCCAGCAGCTCGGTTCAATTCCCGTACCAGCCTCCCCGAACAGGCGCCGGAATGTGGCGACTAGGGGCTTTTCACAGTAACTTCATTTGAAGCCTACTTGTGACAATAAGCGATTTTACTTTTTAAATTTTGTATTTTATGTAGTCGGAGTCTCCTTATACAAGGTGTTCAGAGAAGGTTCACTAGATTGATTCCTTTTTTAAAAATAAATTTAGCGTGCCCAAATCATTTTTTTTCCAATTAAAGGGAAATTTAGCGTGGCCAATCCACCTACCCTGCACATCTTTGGGTTGTGGGGGCGAAACCCACGCAGACACGGGGAGAATGTGCAAACTCCACATCCCGGACAGTGACCCAGAGCCGGGATTGAGCCTGGGCCCTCGGCGCCGTGAGGCAGCAGTGCTAACCCACTGCGCCGCCGTGCTGCCCTACTAAATTAATTCCTAGCACAAGGAAAAGGTGAGCAGGTTGGAGATACAATCATTGGAGTTTCGAAGAATGAGAAGTGATCTTATTGAAACGTTACATTCTGAGGGGGATAGTTGCTGAGGGGGTGTGTCCCTTCACTGGGGAATCCAGGACCTTTCAATACAAGAGAGTTCCCATTTAAGACAGAGACGAGAAGGAATTTCTTCCCTCAAAAAGATTGTTAATTTTTGGAACTTCCGACCCCAGCGAGCAGCGGGGACTGGGTCAGTAAATATATTCAAGGCGGAGTTCGACAGATTTTTCATCCACGAGGGAGCGAAGGGTGGGGGGGAAGGAAGGCCATTAGAGTTAAGGTCACAATCGGTTGAGTCATGATCTTGTTGGACGGCGGAGCAGGTTAGAGTGGCCATCTCTTCCTTATGTATTCCCCATCACAATCTACTCTTGAAGAAAAATCCATTAGATTCTTTAGACAGGGGCTTGAAAAGCAATGGAAGGTACACAGGGGCAAGCACTAGAATTGGAATTAGATTAGATTGTTCCTGTGGAGATAAACGCTTGTCCAAGCTGGATGGGCCAAATGGCCTGCTTCTGCGCAGTGACAGTCTACATTTTAACAATGTCACGCTCGGGAAAGATCATTTCACTTGGCAAACAAGACGGCGGCATCACTGGTTTCAGATGTGGCTGATAGCACGCGAATGCAAATGAGAGTGATTAATAGAATTCCGTATAGAATACAAAAGCCAAATAACTTTAATGCTTCTCTCATTAGCTGCCTGTTGGTAAGTTTTAATGCATGCCATCATTCAACAGCTTGTCCGCATTGATGTAACCCCTTTAAAAGTAGTAAAACGTCCCAGGGCATTCACTATATGAGAACATTATCAAGCCAAAAGGAAGTTTTTTATTATTCTTCCTCAAGATGTGACTGGTCTCTTGTAGCTGGCGGACAGGCTTTGGGGAGACAGGAGGTGAGTTGCAGGATTCCCAGCCTTTGACCTGCTCTGGTAGCCACAGTATTTATACGGCTGGTCCAGTTCAGTTTCTGGTCAATGGTAACCCCCAGGATGTTGACAGTGGGGGATTCAGCGATGGTAATGCCATTGAATGTCATGGGGTGCTGGTTAGATCCTCCCTTGCTCGAGATAGTCATTGCCTGGCAGTTGTGTTGCGCGAATGTTACTTGATACTTGTCAGCCCAAGCCTGGATATTCTCCAAGTCTTGCTGCATTTGGACATGAACTGCTTCATTACCCGAGGAGTTGGTAATGGTGCTGAGCATTGTGCAGTTACCTATGAACATCCCTATGATGAAGGAAGGTCATTGATGAAGCAGCTGAAGATGGTTGGGCCGAGGACACTGCTGTGAGGAACTCCTGTGAGGAACATCTTGGACTAAGGTGACTGATCTCCAACAACCACAACCATCTTCCTTCACGCCAGGTACGGCTCCAACCAGTGGAGAGTTTTCCTGATTCCCATTGACTCCAGATTTTCTAGGGCTCCATGATGCCACACTCGGTTAAAAGCTGCCTTGATGTCAAGGGCAGTCACTCTTCGCCCACCACTGGAGTTCTGCTCTCGTGTCCACGTTTGGACTCAAGACTATCTGGAGATCTAGAGCCTCGTAATTCTGATGGAACCCAACTGAACGTCAGTGAGCAGGTCATTGCTGAGTAAGCACCGCTCGATAGCTTTCTTGATCAACCCTTTCATCACTTTATTGATGATTGACAGCAGACTGATGGGGTGGGAATTGGCAGGATTGGGTTAGTGGACAGGACATATCTGGGTAATTTTCCACCTTATAGAACATTACAGCGCAGTACAGGCCCTTCAGCCCTTGATGTTGCGCCGACCTGTGAAACCACTCTAAAGCCCATCTACACTATTCCCTTATCATCCATATGTTTATCCAATGACCATTTAAATGCCCTTAATGTTGGCGAGTCCAATACTGTTGCAGGCCAGGCATTCCACGCGCTTACTACTCTCTGAGTAAAGAACCTACCTCTGACATCTGTCCTATATCTATCTCCCCTCAATTTAAAGCTATGTCCCCTCATGCTAGACATCACCATCCGAGGAAAAAGGCTCTCACT
This sequence comes from Scyliorhinus canicula, assembly GCF_902713615.1. Lineage (NCBI taxonomy): Eukaryota > Metazoa > Chordata > Chondrichthyes > Carcharhiniformes > Scyliorhinidae > Scyliorhinus > Scyliorhinus canicula. The sequence goes on from NC_052153.1 coordinate 6,237,757, forward strand.
GTCCACCCTATCTAATCCTCTGATCATCTTGTATGTCTCAATTAAGTCACCTCTTAGCCTTCTTCTCTCTAACGAAAACAGCCTCAAGTGCCTCAGCCTTTCCTCATAAGATCTTCCCTCCATACCAGGCAACATCCTGGTAAATCTCCTCTGCACCCTTTCCAATGCTTCCACATCCTTCCTATAATGCGGTGACCAGAATTGCACGCAATACTCCAAATGCGGCCGCACCAGAGTTTTGTACATCTGCAACATGACCTCATGGCTCCGAAACTCAATCCCTCTACCAATAAAAGCTAACACACTGTACGCCTTCTTAACAACCCTCTCAACCTGGGTGGCAAATTTCAGGGATCTATATACATGGACACCGAGATCTCGCTGCTCATCCACACTACCAATAATCTTATTAGCCCAGTACTCTGCATTCCTGTTATTCCTTCCAAAATGAATCACCTCACACTTTACTGCATTAAACTCCATTTGTCACCCCTCAGCCCAGCTCTGTAGCTTATCTATGTCCCTCTGAAACCTGCAACATCCTTCCGCACTGTCCACAACTCCACCGACTTTAGTGTCATCTGCAAATTTACTCACCCATCCTTCTACGCCCTCCTCCAAGTCATTTAGAAAAATGACAAACAGCAGTGGCCCCAAAACAGATCCTTATGGTACACCACTAGTAACTGAACTCTAGGCTGAACATTTCCCATCAACCACCACCCTTTGTCTTCTTACAGCTAGCCAATTTCTGAACCAAACTGCTAAATCACCCCAAATCCCATGCCTCCGTATTTTCTGCAATAGCCTACCGTGGGGAACCTTATCAAACGCTTTACTGAAATCCATATACACCACATCAACTGCTTTACCCTCGTCCGCCTGTTTGGTCATCTTCTCAAAGAACTCAATAAGGTTTGTGAGGCACGACCTACCCTTCACAAAACTGTGTTGACTATCCCTAATTAAATTATTCCTTTCTGGATGATTATAAATCCTATCTCTTATAAACCTTTCCAAAATTTGCCCACAACAGAAGTAAGGCTCACTGGCCTACAATCCTTGATGGGTAGATGTCCCTGATGTAGCTGCACTCGAACAGCTTAACCAGGGGCACAGTTAGTTCTGGAGCTCAGGTCTTCAATACTACAGCTGGTATGTTGTCAAGTCTCAGGGATACAAAGAGAGTTCGGGACTGGAGGAGGTTAGAGAGAGAGAGAGAGAGAGAGAGGGGTTGTAGGGTTTGGAGGAGGTTACAGAGAGAGAGGGTTGGAGGGATTGGAGGAGGTTACAGAGAGAGTTCGGGACTGGAGGAGGTTAGAGAGAGAGGGGGTTGTAGGGTTTGGAGGAGGTTACAGAGAGAGAGGGTTGGAGGAGGTTAGAAAGAGAAAGAGGATTGTTGAGACTAGAGGAGCTGAGAGAGAGAAAGAGGATTGTAGAGACTGGAGGAGGTTAGAGAGAGAGAGGGTTGTGGGCACTAAAGGTGGTTGCAAACGAGGCCATGGAGGGATTTGAAAACAAGGATGAGAATTAAAGGAAAGGTCTTTTTGACCAGGCACCATTGAATAGGGAGTTGGCGGCATGTGGAAGAGAGAGGTGGGACTGAGGTGGAAGATGAGACGCGACTTTGTTGAACAATCTCGAGGGCGAGAAGATGAAGTCTGCGGCTCCAGAAACGAGGAAGGCAATGTAGGCCAGAGAGCAGATGGGCGAGGGACACTTGGTGAGAGTTAGGATGTGGTCAGCAGAGCTTTGGATGAGCTGACATTTACGCAAGGTGGAGAATGGGAAGCCATCCTGGACAACACATAGACATGGCTGAGGGTTTCAGCAGCTGGTGGGCTGAGGCCAGGCTGGTGATGCTGCGGAGGTGGAAGTGGGCAGTCTTTGTACTGGGGATACTGAAGAATGAGCCTGACATCACCGAGACAGCGAAGGGGGTCAAGGCAGTTAGTGGGAGAGGTAGAGCTGGGCATACCAAGCCTACATTGGGAAGCTAAGCCCACATCTGTCTGATACTGTGACCAAGGGCAGCACGTTATTGAAGAAGTCATTCCCGAAGATCAAATATTCAATGAACGAATGGAATCTGTTACTCGCAAAAGACTGGACACAACTGTCACAATCGAAGCTTTTAAACCTACAGTTCACCTCCAACACATCAGTCATCACATCTCAATCTGCAAATAGCCACGGACCATAGCATTCATAACGCTGGAGTAGATGTTACTCAGGTTGTTAACCAAATCTTTTACTTTCCTGACCCATTGAAGGCATCATGAGTGATTATAGAGAACTCCAAAATAAGAATAAAACTTTAATGAGTGAAAAGCCCTTCAGACCCTTTAAAATAAAAATCACTGGGACACACGGTGAGTACAAGTTGCAGAATTTGAATGCACCCTATCTCTCTCTTTTCAGGACTGTGCACAGCATTAATCTCTTAACCTGCATAGAAATAGGCAAAATAGCAAAACTGACATCGCAACGGCAGCGCCGGCTACCATATTTATTTTAAAAATGTAGTTGGGGGCCTGTTTTTAGTTTGCCTTTTGTATTATTGATGGAGACGCTGTGATTCAATCACCATTGCTGCCAAGGCTAATTACAGCCTGTGAGGCAAACGTTGTCACCCTTTGCACACCTTTCGTTTCCCTAAAAAATAAAGAAGGATTCGTTCCTCCAGGTTGATATTGGAAGAATTCACAGGGAGCCGGCGGGTTGACATAAATGTGAGTGTGGGCAAAGCCTGGTGGCTCGGAGAACAGCATCACCACCCTCTGGGTTATGACAATGCAGGGTAGCAATTTTTTTCCTCCCTCCCTCCACTCTGTATCACATACCTGTAAACACACCAACAAATGAAATGCACACACAAGATCTGAAGAGGCAACCCCCCCCCCCCCCCCCTCCTTCACCCCCCCCCCCCCCCCACACCCCTCCCTCCACCCTTGCAGCCTGCCATCAGCCTGTGCAATCTCAGGAAGATGCCACATCAACACAACAAAAGCATTCACTGCAGCAGGAGGCTCAATAAACTGATGGGCCAGAGAGCAGCATCTTCACAATAAGATGGACCATATCTTGGATGTTCCAGTCAATGCACAATTTAGCAGAAGGATTTTTTTTTTAAATCACTGCAGGGACATATATATCTGCCTATCTATATATAACATCAAGGTCGAAGACCCATTTGAATTGTGCAATATGCTATTTCTTTCAATGCTGTTATTTTAGCATGGTTTTTTTTCTTGCATTAAAGTGTTTTTCTTGCATCCTCTCCCTCCACCTTTTTGCATCTGTCGCAAATCCACTCTGCCAATGAATAAATGCATTCTGCAACATGCAAGGGGGAAGCGAACCTTGCTGCCACATACCTGTGATTTCTAAAGGCCCTCTAGATCCGGAGGTGATTGCATTGCGTGCACTTTGCCGGTTTTCTTGCAATTGTTGCAAGCCCTCCCCGGCTGCCTGCTGATCCTCCCTGTGCTTCTTGCAGACACTCACACTCAGATTTGCAGAGGGACTCGGGCAGGAAGTGGCCCCGGTGCGCGAGGACGCTGCGGGCCCGGCCGCGCCTGCGCCAAGCCTCCGCCCCGCCCCCCGTCCCCCCCGGGAACGGCCAACAGGGCGCAGGCGCGGCGGCCGGGCCCGGAGTCAAGGTAACCGGGGGGGAGTCAAGGTAACGGGGGGGCAGCCAGTCTCACTCACTCATCATCCCCAGTGGTCACTCTCCATCCCCAGTGCTCACTCCATCCCTAATGGTCACTCTCCATCCCCAATGGTCACTCCATCTCCAGTGGTCACTCCATCTCCAGTGGTCACTCCATCCCCAGGGGCCACTCTCCATCCCCAGTGGTCACTCCATCCCCAGGGGCCACTCTCCATCCCCAGTGGTCACTCCATCCCCAGTGGTCACTCCATCTCCAGTGGTCACTCCATCTTCAGTTGTCACTCCATCCCCAGGGGCCACTCTCCATCCCCAGTGGTCACTCCATCCCCAGTGGTCACTCCATCCCCAGTGGTCACTCCATCTCCAGTGGTCACTCCATCTTCAGTGGTCACTCCATCTCCAGTGGTCACCCCCATCCCCAAAGGTCACTCACACTCAGTGGCCACTCCATCCTCAGGGATCACTCTCCATACCCAGTGGTCCCTCATACCTAGTGGTCACCATCCCCAGGGGTCACTCACACTCGGTGTTCACTCTCCATCCCCAGGGTTCACTCTCCATCCCCAGGGGTCACTCCATCCCCAGTGGTCATTGTCCCCTTGGGGTCACTCCCCCAATGGTCATTACCCATCCCCAGGGGTCACTCATACCTAGTGGTCACTCTCCATTCCCAGGGTTCACTCTCCATCCCCAGTGGTCACTGTCCCTTGGGATCACTGCCGTAATGGTCACTCTACATCCCCAGGGGTCATGCCAAGTGGTCATTCTCTGTACTCAGTCATCACTCAACCCCCTGGGGTCACACTCCATCCCCACTGGTCACTATCCCTCAAGGTCACTCCCCCAGGGGTCATTCTACACCCTGAGTGGTCACTCATACCTCGTGGTCACTCAATCCCCAGTGGTCACTCCCCATCCCCAATGGTCATTCCCCATGCCCAGTGGTCACTCCATCCCCAGTGGTCACTCCCCATGCCCAGTGGTCATTCTCAATCCCTAATGGTCACTCTCCATCCCGAATGGTCACTCCCCATCCCTAATGGTCACTCTGGCCACTCCATCTCCAGTGGTCACTCCATCTCCAGTGGTAACTCCATCCCCAGTGGTCACTCTCCATGCCCAGTGGTCACTCTCCATCCTCAGTGGTCACTCTCCATCCCCAGTGGTCACTCCATCCCCAGTGGTCACTCCATCCCCAGTGGTCACTTTACCACAGTGGCCACTCCATCCCCAGTGGTCACTCTCCATCCCTAATGTTCACTCCGGCCACTCCATCCCCAGTCACTCCATCTCCAGTGGTCACTCCATCTCCAGTGGTCACTCTCCATGCCCAGTGGTCACTCCATCCCTAATGGTCATTCTCCAGCCCCAGTGGTCACCCTCCATCCCCAGTGGTCACTCTCCATCCCCAGTGGTCACTCTCCATCCCTAGTGGTCAATCCATCCCTAATGTTCACTCCGGCCACTCCATCCCCAGTCACTCCATCTCCAGTGGTCACTCCATCTCCAATGGTCACTCTCCATCCCCAATGGTCACTCTCCATCCCCAATGGTCACTACATCCCCAGTGGTCACTACATCTCCAGGGGCCACTCTCCATCCCCAGTGGCCACTCCATCCCCAGTGGTCACTACATCTCCAGTGGTCACTCACACTCAGTGGTCATCCCATCCCCAATGGTAACTCTATCCCCAGTGGTCACTACATCTCCCGGGGCCACTCTCCATACCCAGTGGTCCCTCATACCTAGTGGTCACCATCCCCAAGGGTCACTCACACTCAGTGTTCACTCTCCATCCCCAGTGTTCACTCTCCATCCCCAGTGGCCATTGTCCCCTTGGGGTCACTCCCCAATGGTCATTCTACATCCCCAGGGGTCACTCATACCTAGTGGTCACTCTCCATTCCCAGGGTTCACTCTCCATCCCCAGTGGTCATTGTCCCCCTTGGGGTCACTCCCCCAATTGTCATTCTACATCCCCAGGGGTCACTGTCCTTGGGATCACTGCCTTAATGGTCAATCTACATCCCCAGGGGTCACCTCCTACCTAGCAATCACTCAACACCCAGTGGTCACTCTCCATACCCACGGGTCACTCCATGCCCAGTGGTCACTCATTGTCCTCAGTGGTTACTCTGTCTCCAGGAATCACTCTCTATACCCAGGGGTCATTCACATAGACTCCAGCCAACGATAGGGATCCACCTGCCCACCCACCCCCCCCCCCCCCCCCCCCGCCTCCCCCAGCCCACTCTGGATCACGAAGCAGAATCACCTGATCCCTCCCCAAAGGTCAACTCAGGTTCACTCCTAACCCAGGGCTTATCCAGTCCGAAAATCTTCATTGATCACCTTGAGTTCCAATTCAGTCTCATCCCACTGAGCACGGTCTGATCCCATGGAATAGTCCAGGGCCAATCCCAAACCAGGAATCTCACCAGGAATGACACAACCCAGCAGATTCCATTGCACACCTTGAACCTCAGTGGATCTAGTCTAGCTGCGCGCCAGGAATTCTATTTGGCGCGGTTCAACCCTAACGCTGTGAATCTCCCCCAATCCAAACAACAAATATCTCACCCAACCCAATCCAACCATATCCCACAGATCATCCGAGTCCCAAAAATCTGAGTCCCAAAAATTGTCCCACATTACTGGAAAAAGTGAAGGGTGGAGGGCTGCTCTGATTTGATTAATGTGTGATTTTCTGTTCAAGGTGAATTGCACACAGCAGGAGGAGCATTGGGTGGCAGATTGGAATACATGAACAATCACCTGTGTGTGTGTCACTGCCTGTGCATATGTGTTAGCGTGCGTGGTCTGTATGTGTGTCATCTCTCAGGCTGCATCCTCTGTAGTTGAAATTAGACTGCGGGCAAGGAATTCGCAGTGCTTCACTCACTATTTCCCGGGAAGGCCAGCCAATTTATCCCAGCATCTCCCGACATTCACCTCTTGATGCTGAAGTCAGTTTTGAGTTCTTGCAACACCCTTGATGTCAGGGGGTTAACGTCGCAAATGCTATGTGTCAGCAAGGGGCCCAGGTTCTGAGTTTTATGTCACACGCAGAGAGTTTTGCGCTCGAGAGATGCTCCAATGCAAGATGCTTGCAGCTGTCTCACTCCCTGCAGACCCTCGCCTCCCGAGGGGAGTTTGATGGTCTCTGAAACATTTCCTGTGGGACAGTCAGAGATATCTATAGACTGCAGAGATCCTGCGGGACACAGAGCACGTAAGGAAAGCCAAAGGCCAGAGAGATTTTGTTTAAATTGAAGAAGGAAAAGCCACAGATAGATAAAAGAGGAAAGACAGAAAAGCAAGACCTTCAATGCTTAATCACCTTTCATAACCTCAGTGATGTCACCGAGCCTTGCAGCCATCGATTGACCATTACTTTAGAGAGGGAGCAGGAGAGAGCGGCTATTTATCAGCTGGAGTTTTTTGAGGAGGTGACAAAATTAATTGATGAGGGAAAGGCTGCGGATGTCATCTACGTGGACTTTAGTAAAGCCTTTGACAAGATCCCTTATGGCAGACTGGTACAAAAGGTAAAGTCGCATGGGATTTGGGGCGTGCTAGCAAGATGAATAAAGCTTGGCAACAGGAGACAGAGAGTAACAGTGGAAGGGAGTTTTTCAGGAGGGAGATCCGTAACTAGTGGTGTCCCACAGGGATCGGTGCTGGGACCATTGTTGTTTGTAATATGTATAAATGATCTGGAGGAAAATGTAGATGGTCTGATAAGCAAATTTGCAGATGACACTAAAATAGGTGAAGTTGCAGATAGTGAAGGGGACTGTCAGCGAAAGAGCAGAATATAGATAGATTGGAGAACAGGGCAGAGAAATGACAGATGGAGTTCAATCCGGACAAATGCGAGGTGATGCATTTTGGAAGATCAAATCAGGTGTGAATTACACAGTAAATGGCAGAACCCTGAGGAGCACTGACATACAGAGGGATCTGGGCATTCAAGTCCATAGTTCCATGAAAGTGGCAATGGAGTTGGATAAGGTGGTCAAGAAGGCATAAGGCATGCTTGCCTTCATCGGCCGGGTCATTGAGTCCAAGAGTTGGCAGGCCATGTTACAGTTGTATAAAACTTTAATTAGGCCACATTTGGAATATTGCATGCAGTTCTGGTCACCCACTACCAGAAGGACATGGATGCTTTGGAGAGAGTGCAAAGGTTTACTAGGATGATGCCTGGTCTGGAGGGTATTAGCTGTGAGGAGTGGTTGAATAAACTCGGAATGTTTTCGTTGGAAAGACAGAGGCTTAGGGGAGAGCTGATTGAGGTCTACAAAATTACGAGAGGTACAGGCAGGGTGAATAGGCAGAAGCTTTTTCCCTGGATGAAAGTCGCAATTACAAGGGGGGGCACAGGTTCAAGGTGAGAGGGGGAAAGTTTAGGGGAGATGAGCAGGGAAAGGTTTTCACGCAGAGGGTGGTGGGTGCCTGGAACGCGTTGCCAGTGGAGGTGGTGGAGGCTGGCACGATGGCAACATTTAAGATGTACGTTGATAGACACATGAACGGGCGGGGAATGGAAGGATACAGATTGCTTGGGCAATAAGTAGTAGGTCTAAATAAGGAATCTGGATCGGCGCAGGCTTGGTGGGCTGAAGGGCCTGTTCCTGTGCTGTAATGTTCTTTGTTGTTTCTCTGGACGAATGGTTTAACCTAGCTGGCAAGGTTACTGATACAACAGAATATCCTCAGGGGCTTTGCTGAGTGAGAAATGCCGCTAGAAATCATTTAGTTTACGACTTTGGTGCATAAGAAGAACTCAATGTCATGCTTTGGCCCTGTAATTTTTGATTTCTTTTACATGACACAGAATTCTACAGCACAGAAATAGGTCATTCGGCTCCCGGTCCGTCTGGTATTTATACCCACATGAACCTCTGCCCAGCCCTTCTTCAGCTCACCCTATCAGTAAATCAGTCTATTCCTTTCTCCCTCGTGTGTTTATCCAGCTTCCCCTTCAATGCATCTGTTCCACTCAGCTCAACCACTCCCTGTGGTCGCAAGCTCCACATTGTGAAAAAGATTCACAAAATCCAGAGGTATGTAACTGATGGTTCTGTTCAAAAACAAAGGTCGAACAATGACCAAGATGGATTTGTCACATGGCAGGCGGGCTCTCGGTTGTGACGTGAGAGCTTGAAGAGTGCCGAGTGTAAGGGATCCTGCTTGCTCGCTCAGCCCCAGTGAGTGGAAGGCAGCCAGTGTTGGATTGCCAGCCGCTTCACTGTCTTGCATTTCCCTGGGTTAATGTTGTGCTTACAGTGAGTGATGTCTCGCAGGTCCTGCAGTAGCAGCTGTAGCCTCACTCTGCCTCAGCACCACAACACACCCTGACGTCAGGGGTACTGAAAAGAAATTACCTCACGGGTCCACAGGGAAATAACTGCCTCAAAACCACCGTTAAAGTAATGTCATTTGGTTAGGTTGCTGCATTATGTTAAATTTAACCTTTCAACAAGTGGAACTGCTTTGCAATCGGTAACATGTGCACATCTCCGTCTTACTTCAATGATTTGCTTCTGGTGATAAACATTCTAGACTGTGACCAAACCAGAGAACAAGCACATTTATATCAGTCTTTTCTGAAGGAAGTAAAAATGCATGGTTTTGTGATCGCCCTTTCTCTTTTGCTGCCTATCTGTCTCTGCCTCTGTCTCTCTTTGAATAATTATAATTTTAAAATTCTATTGTGGTCTTGAATGTGTTTACTTTTGTTCAAAGAGTTTGGGTATTGCTGGCTAGGCCAGCATTCATTGACCACCATTAGTCGCCCTTCCGAAGGTGTTGTTGAGCTGCCTTCTAGAACCGTTGCAGTCCGGGTGCTGTAGGTACACCCACTGTGCTGTTAGGGAGGGAGTTCCAGGATTTTGTCCCAGCCACAGTGAAGGAACGCCCAATATATTTCCAAGTCAGGATAGTGAGCGACTTGGAGGGAAACCTCCAGGTGGTGGGTGTCATGATATGCACTCATGCACATAATGAGATACAGACAGGCAGTGACAGACACCCAGTACAGCCAATCAACACACAGGATAGAACACAACCAATCATCAGGCAGAACACTAGAAGGTAGTCTCCCACTATAAAACACACGAGGCATCCGCACTCTGCCTCTTTCCACTGGTGAGAACTGTAGTGACAGTCAGGGTGTATATATCAGTTAGCACCTTCTACACGTGGCTCAGAGCTAGTCTGGTCTAGTTATAGTTAGCACACTTAGATTAGTAGAGTGTCAACCCACAGCGAACTGTGTGCACTGCTCAACAAGTTCAATAAAGCGTATTGAACTAACATCTAAGTTTGGAGTCTACTTTCATGTACAACTGCATCCAGTTGCAGTCCGTGTTACCCCAGGGTGAATAACACGACAGTGGGGTTCCCATGTATCTGCCCTCCTTGTCCATCTAGATGGTAGAGGTTGTGAGTTTTGTAGGTGGTGTTGAAAAAGGCTTGGTGAGTTGCTGCAGTGCATCTTGTAGATGGTACAGACGGCGGCCACTGTGTGTCGGTGGTGGAGAGAGTGAATGTTTGTAGATAAGGTGCCAGCAGTCAAAGTGGGCTTGCTTTGTCCTGGATGGTGTCAAAATTCGCAAGTGTTGTTGGAACTGCACTCATCCAGGCAAGGAGTGAGTATTCCATCACATTCCTGATGGTGAATGGCTTTGGGGAGTCAGTTGCTTCCTGCAGAATTTCCAGCCTTTGACCTGCTTTTGTAACCACAGTATTCATGTGGCTAGTCCAGCTCAGCTCCTGGTCAATGGCAACCCGCAGGATGCTAACACTAGTGGAAGCTATGTGCATAAGTTATGATTAAATGGGAAAATAGCCCCAGCGTGTGGGGTGCGTTCCCGGCGTAACGGGGATCTCCCGGCGTGGGGCCTGAATCCCGACAGCAGAGAACCCTGACAGCGGAGAATCCAACCCACTCTGTGTATAAATTATTATACAATAGATGACCAAATCTGGTCACCTCACTCTATCGTCCAAAACAAAACATCAACTTCTATCAATTTTCTTTGGCGAACGATCACTTGCAAAGGATTGCACGGGATGCACAGCAGAGGATCAGGCCATTCAGCCCAACTAGCCCATACCAGTGCTTATGCTCCACTCGAACCGCTCCCCCACTCCCCCCCCCCCCCATCTTTCCTTATCTCAGTCTATCGTCGCAATCATCTATTCCCTTCTCCCTCGCAAGTAGGGTCGGCAACTGTGATGAAGTGTATTCCTGGAGATTTCATCACATCCAGCTAATAGTTGGCCGACACATCTATCCTTGTGATGCACTGCCTTCCAGTGGAGATGCGATGGGCTGAATGGCCTCCTTCTGGACTATAAATTCTATGATTCCTACCCCAATTGGAAAGCAAAAAGACTCGTTACCCAGTTGGATGATGCGTGACTGACTTTTTTCGCCCATTTTCAATATTTTGTATAACTGGTAAAGACAAATATGCACAGAAAATAACAAAAAAAAGCAATCAATTTCATGTCCCGATGGTCTTTCTGCAGGATTTCCAGCCTTTGACCTGCTTTTGTAACCACAGTATTTATATGGCTAGTCCATCTCAGTTCCTGGTCAATGGCAACCCGCAGTGGTTAGCACTGTTGCTTTACAACGCCAGGGTCCCGGGTTCGATTCCTGACTTGAGTCACTGTCTGTGCGGAGTCTGCATGTTCTCCCCGTGTCTGCGTGGGTTTCCTCCGGGTGCTCCAGTTCCTCCCACAGGTCCCAAAAGTCATGCAGTTACTTGAATTGGGCATTCTGAATTCTCCCTCCGTGTACCCGAACAGGCGTCGGAATGTGGCGACTAGGGGTTTTTCACAGTAACTTCATTGCAGTGTTAATGTAAGCCTACTTGTGACAATAATCAAGATTAAACAGCAGTGTCCTCGAAAATGATCTTCAATTGCTGGAGACTCCGAGCTAATCTGGGAGGGTTGACAACCCCACCTGTGTGCTTGCCCAGCTTCCGGTTAAAGGCGTCTACACCGTTCGATTCAACCGCCTCCTGTGGAAGTGAGTTTCAGAGTCTCGCCAGTCTCTCAGATATTCCTTCAGAATTCCCGACTGGATTTCTCAGTGACTATCTTATATCGATGGCCTCCAGGTTGCTGATCCCCACAGGAGGAAACACTCCCTCTGTATCCACTCCATTAAAGCCTCGGAATCTTTGCTTTTGTTAATACAGCATCTGTTGAATGATGGCTACGTAGCGGGGTTGAGATACAGGGCGCTGGAACTGTGGCAGCTTGCCACAGCATTAATTGGGATTGACATGGTTAAGAAGCCTGTTTCATAGCAAAACAACCCTGCAACCAGACTGCGCTAGAGAATTTGCACGGTTAATCTATAATTCCATCTGGTCCCTCAGTTACTGCCCAGACAGCGGAATCCTTTTTTAAAATATAAATTTAGAGTACCCAATTATTTCTTTCCAATTAAGGGGCAATTTAGCGTGGCCAATCCACCTACCCTGCACATCTTTGGGTTGTGGGGGCGAAACCCACGCAGACACGGGGAGAATGCGCGAACTCCACACGGACAGTGACCCAGGGCCGGGATCGAACCTGGGACCTCAGCGCCGCAGGCAGCAATGCTAACCACTGTGCCACCGTGCTGCCTAGACAGCGGAATCCTGAACATAGAAACAAAATGTCAAATATTTCCTACAGCCCTACAAACAAACCCACTCCCCAGTTTAAAATCCACAAAATGTAGAGGTTCGTCTGGAATGAGTCTGCTTGTGGAGGAGCCCAAGATAGGGGTCAGAAATCAAAGATAGTCACGAGCAAAACTAATAGAGAATTAATGAGAAACGTATCACACGGCGGCACGGTGATTAGCACTGTTGCTTCACAGCGCCAGGGACCCGGGTTCGATTCCCGACTTGGGTCGCTGTCTGTGCGGAGTCGACACGTTCTCCCCCTGTCTGCGTGGGTTTCCTCCAGGTGCTCCGGTTTCCTCCCACAGTTCAAAGGGATGTGCGGGTTAGGTGGATTGGTCATGCTAAATGACCCAGCAGTGTCCAAAGGTTAGGTATAGTTGCTGGGTTACGGGGGTAGGATGGAGATGTGGACTTAGGTAGGGTGCTCTTTCAGGGGCCGGTGCAGACTCGATGGGCTGAATGGCCTCCCTGTGCACTGTAAATTCTATGATATCTATCGCAGAGAGTGGTGAGAATATGGAACTCGCTGCCACATTAGAAACAGGAGTGGGCCATATGGTCCCTCAAGCCTGCTTCGCCATTCAGTACATTCATAGGTAATCTTCGACCCTCGCTCCACTTTCCTGGCTGATTCCTGAGTCCAGAAATCGAACAATCTCAACCTAGTTCAATGACTTCAACCACACGGAGTAGTTGAGGTGAACAGAACAGATACACTTTAAAGGGAAACACGATAAGAATATGAGGGAGAAGGTGGTGCTGATAGGGGCGAGGTGAAGCAGGAGAGGAGGATCGTATGCAACATAAACTCCAGCTTGGACAAATTGGACTGAATGGCCTGATTCATTGCGGTGCATTCTGTATAAAAAGGGCAGACTGCATATTTGTCACAATTAAATCTTTTGGCTTTGCAACGTAGGACTCCTCCTACACCTGGGCCGGACCATAAATTGCAACAACACTTTCGATCAAAGTGTGTTCCTCCATTACTCATGAACAGTCACAATAAAGAGTAAATATCCCCCCCCCCACAGGCCACCGGAACATCTCCTCAACCAATCAGGTCTTCTTTGCTGTCCGCCTCTTCATAATCCTTCCTCCCTCCCCTCACAACACAGCGTGGTCATTTAAAAATCATACTGCAGTCAAACCTCAGGAAGTATGTTGTCCGTAGCCCAGATCGAGACAGACTTTCTATCACCCAGAGTATCTACTGTCACCTTATCTGGGAACAGGTCATGTGCAGCCCACACCAACCAGAAATGGGACACCTGGGGCGGGCTCAGATGGCCGGTGAAACAGTCATCAACCGGACCATTGGCTGCTGGGACACCCTCCCGTGGCCTCATTGGCCAGAAGCCAGAGACGTTTCTGGAAAAGCAAGTGATGGGGGGGATAAAGGTAGGCACGGTAGCACAGTGGTTAGCACTGATGCTTCACAGCTCCAGGGTCCCAGGTTTGATTCCCCGTTGGGTCACTGTCTGTACGTTTTCCCCGTGTCTGTGCGGATTTCCTCCTGTGCAGGTTAGGTGGAAGAACTATCACATCCCCCCCCCCCCCCCCCACTCAAATCCATCAAGAACATAGTTACAGAGCAGGTAATGTACCGTTGTTGCATACAATTAAAAGGTTGGGAAACACAGGGAGAGAGAGTCCACAACATTCATCACAATGTCAATCTGTCTGGGGGTTCCCTGGGCCTTGTGAACCACCTTAGTCCCCAAACTGGTTCCTCCACCTCGGATGCAGCAACGTTGCCATCCGTGGAAGATTGTCTCTGCGATTCGACCACTGCGGCAGGAGCATTTCCTTATCGAGCTCCCTTCTGGGTCATCAACGGGGCCTCCTCAAAACCCCTAGATTCCCTCTGTTCTGGCTCCAGCATGGGAGGACTGGTGCTGTCTGCTGGTTCCTCTGTTCCGAAATTGAGGTGGTGTGTGCCCCTCCCCCCCCCCCCCGCTTCTTACGTGGTCAACGTGCTTCCGCAGATCAACTGGTGTCACAAATTCTTTTGACCGTCAAATGTTATCAATGTGCCATGTGATTGCAGCATATTTCATTGATGTGTGGAAACAGAAAAAAGGCATACAAGTTTCGAACAAAGTCAAAAAATGTACGGCTGCTTCGCAAACTTCAGCTGCTGTGTTGCAGATTAAATTCAAGGAGTGATTGGAACATGGGATAAATAATGTACAGGGGCTTGCATTGTTCAGTCTTGCTTGTTGACCTGAATATTCACCTGCCATATTTGCAGCATTATCCCAGTTCTGCCCAGGACAATTTTTGATGTCCCGTCTCCACATTGAGGATACCCTCCATCGTGTTGTGTGGCATTACCACCGTGCTAAATGGGAAAGACTTCGAACAGATCTAGCAACTCAAGACTGGGCATCCATGAGGCGCTGTGGGCCATCAGCAGAATTATATTCATCTCAATCTGTAACCTCATGGCCCGGCATATCCCCCACTCTATCATTACCACTAAGCCAGGGGATTAACCCTGGTTCAATGAAGAGTGCAGGAGAGCATGCCAGGAGCAACATCAGGCATTCCGCAAAATGAGGTGTCAACCTGGTGAAGCTACAACACAGGATTACTTCTGTGCCAAACAGCATAAGCAGCAAGTAATAGACAAACTTAAGCGATTCCACAACCAACAGATCAGGTCTAAGCTTTGCAGTCCTACCACATCCAGCAATGAATGATAGTGGACAATTAAACAACTCACTTAAGGAGGAGGCTCCACAAATATGCTCACTATCAATGATGGAAGAGCCCAGGACATCAGTGCAAAAGACAAGGCAGAGATATTCGAAACAGTCTTCAGCCAGAAGTGCCGAGTGGTTGATCCATCTCGGTCTCCTCCGGAGGTCCCCAGCATCACAGATGTCAGTCTTCAACAAATGCGACTCACTCCCAAGTAATATTGAGAAATTCGGGCCTTTAACGAGGCATGGGAGGGGGGAGTTTTGCCCCCGACGATGTCACGGGCGCTGATTTCCCTGATCCTGAAGCGAGATAAGGACCCCTTGCAGTGTGGATCATATAGGCCAATTTCACTGCTGAATGTGGACGCCAAGTTGCTGGTGAAGATCTTGGCCACTAGAATAGAGGACTGGGTGCCGGGGGGTGATACATGAAGATCAGACGGGTTTTGAGAAAGGGAGGCAGCTGAACACTAACGTGCGAAGGCTGCTAAATGTGATAATGATGTCGGCGGCAGAAGGAGAGGCGGAGATTGTGGTGGCATTGGATGTGGAGAAGGCCTTTGATAGGGTTGAGTGGGGGTACTTGTGGGAAGTGTTAGAGAGGTTTGGGTTTGGGGAGGGGTTTATTAAATGGGTGAGGTTGCTGTACGAGGCCCCGATGGCGAGTGTAGCGACAAATGGGAGGAGGTCCGAGTACTTCAGGCTCTACCGTGGGACGAGGCAGGGGTGCCCCCTGTCCCCCTTGCTTTTTGCATTGGCAATTGAGCCTCTGGCCATGGCGCTCAGGGAGTCGGGGAGGTGGAGGGGTCTGGTGCGAGGTGGGGAGGAGCACGGAGTGTCGCTTTATGCAGATGACTTGCTGTTATATGTAGCAGACCCGGTGGGGGGAATGCCGGAGGTGATGGAAATTCTTGCTGAGTTCGGGAGTTTCTCGGGATATAAATTGAACCTGGGCAAGAGCGAGCTGTTTGTTGTATACCCGGGAGAGGATTGGTAGGCTCCCGCTAAAAAGGGCAGTGAGGAGTTTTAGGTACCTGGGGGTTCAGGTGGCTAGGAGTTGGGGGACTTTGCATAAGCTTAATTTTACTAGGTTGGTGGAGCAGATGGAGGTGGAGTTTAAAAGGTGGGACATGCTGCCGCTGTCGTTGGCGGGTAGAGTACAGTCCGTTAAAATGACGGTGCTCCCGAGGTTTTTGTTTTTGTTTCAGTGCCTCCCCATTTTCATTCCGAGGGCCTTTTTTAGGAGGGTGAACAGCAGCATTCTGGGATTTGTTTGGGCGCACGGGACTCCGAGGGTGAGGAGGGTCTTTTTGGAACGGGGCAGGGATAGAGGGGGGCTGGCGCTGCCCAACCTCTCTGGGTACTATTGGGCGGCTAATGTCTCGATGGTACGCAAGTGGGTAATGGATGGGGAGGGGGCAGCATGGAAACGGATGGAGATGGCATCCTGTGGAGGCACGAGCCTGAAGACACTGGTAACGGCGCCGTTGCCGCTCCCTCCAACGAGGTACACTACGAGCCCGGTGGTGGCGGCTACCCTCAAAAGATTTGGGGGCAGTGGAGGCGACACAGGGGGGAAGTGGGGGGCTCAGTGGCGGCCCCGCTGCGAGGAACCACCGGTTTGTCCCAGGGAACATTGATGGCGGGTTCCTGGGGTGGCACAGGGCGGGCATAAGGAAGTTGGGAGACCTGTTCATTGACGGGAGGTTTGCGAGCCTGGGCGAGCTGGAGGAGAAGTTTGAGCTCCCCCCGGGGAATATGTTCAGGTATCTTCAGGTCAAGGCGTTTGCTAGGCGGCAGGTGGAGGGGTTCCCTTTGCTGCCCCCGCGGGGTGTAAGGGATAGGGTGCTTTCGGGGGTGTGGGTCGGGGCTGGGAAGGTCTGACATCTACCAGGTGATGCAGGAGGTGGAGGAGGCATCGCTAGAGGAGCTGAAGGCTAAGTGGGAAGTGGAGCTGGGGGAGCAGATTGAGGGTGGGGGGGGGGACATGGGCGAACGCCCTGGAGAGGGTGAACTCCTCCTCTTCATGTGCGAGGCTTAGCCTCATCCAGTTCAAGGTACTGCACAGGGCTCATATGTCCAGGACGAGGATGAGCAGGTTTTTTGGGGGTGAGGACGGGTGCATCAGGTGCTCGGGGAGCCCAGTGAACCATGCCCATATGTTTTGGGCATACCCGGCACTGGGGGATTTCTGGAAGGGGGTAGCAAGAACGGTGTCGAGAGTGGTAGGATCCAGGGTCAAACCAGGCTGGGGACCCGCGATATTTGGGGTTGGGTTGGAGCCGGGAGTGCAGGAGGCGGAAGAGGCCGGTGTTTTGGCCTTTGCGTCCCTAGTAGCAATGCAGAGGATCTTGTTGCAATGGAAAGATGCGAGACCCCCAAGCGTGGAGACCTGGATCAATGACATGGCGGGATTCATTAAGCTGGAGAAGGTCAAATCGCCCTGAGGGGGTCGGTACAAGGGTTCTTTAGGCAGTGGCAGCCTTTCCTCGACTTTCTGGCTCAACGATAGGGAACTAGGTCAGCAGCAGCGACAACCTGGGGGGGGGGGGGGGGATTGTTTATGTTAATTTAATTTGTTAATTTATTTTGTTGTTTATTGGGTTTGGGGGTGGGGGGGGGGGGGTTGTTATATGCGTTGTTACGGGTGCCGGGGGGTGTTTATTATTATTGTTCTATTTTACATTTTTCAAAAATTTCAATAAAAATTATTTTATAAAAAAAAGTAATATCGAGAAACAGCTGAAGACACTGGATACTGAAAAGGCTATGGGCCCTGACAATATTCTGGTAATAGTACTGAAGACTTGTGCTCCAGAACTTGCGGCACCCCTAGCCACACTGGCATCTAGCTGGCAATGTGGAATATTTCCCAGCTATGTCCGGTTGACAAGAAACAAGACGAAACCCACCCTGCCAATACTCCCTTGTCAGTCTCTCAATCATCAGTAAAGTGATGGAAGGGGTCATCAACAGTGCTATCAAGCGGCACTTATTCAGCAATAATTTGCTCACGGACGACCAGTTTGGGTTCCAAAAGGGTCACTCAGCTCCTGACTGCATTACAGCCTTGGTTCAGTTATGGACAAAAGAGCTGAACACAGAGGTGAGGTGAGAGTGACTGCCCTTGACATCAGCATTTGACTGAGTATGGCATCAAGGAACCCTAGCTAAACTCAAGTCAATGGGAATCAGGGGGCAAAACCTCTACTGGATGGAGTCATACCTGGAAAAAAGGAAAATGGTTGTGGTGTTTGGAGGTCAATCATCTCAGCTGCAGGACATCACTGCAGGAGTTCCTCAGGGCGATGTCCTAGGCCCAACCATCTTCAGCTGCTTCATCAATGGCCTCCCTTCCATCATAAGGTCAGAAGTGGGGATGTTTGCGGATGACGGCACAATGTTCAGCACCATTCGCGACTCCTCAGACACTGAAGCAGTCCATGTCCAAATGCAGCAGGACCTGGACAATATCCAGGCTTGGGCTGACAGGTAGCAAGTAACATTCATGCCATATAAGTGCCAGGCAATAACCATAACCAACAAGAGAGGATCTAAACACCGGCCCTTGACATTCAATGGTATTATCATCTCTGAATCCTCCATTATCCATATCCTGGGGGTTTCCATTGATCAGAAACTGAACTGGACTAGCCAAATAAATACTGTGGCTACAAGAGCTGGTTAGAGGCTAAGAATCTTGAGGTGGATAAGTCACCTACTAACTCCTATTTTTGGGCGCTTTTGTTTAACTCTTGCCAATCGGGAGCATCTTCCTCATCTAAATCCTGCCCGAAAGTGTACCTGAAGCCATTCTGTAGTGAGAGTAGCGACTGTACCTTTTCTATCTTCTGTCGACATTTAGCATGGTCAACGGTACTCTGCCTCTGTTCCTTAGTGGAGTTGTGGAGCGCTCTCAAAGCTGCTTTTAGATCTGAGCATTTGCTAGTTAGCTGGGCGACCTGTTCTGTTTCCTCTCTTACCAGGACTGCACGCAGTGTATCTTGGTTGGCTTTATCATACTGGGTCTGGAAGCTACTAAGGTGAACTAGACAAGATTGATGTGCGCGTTTTACATTGGCCATTTCCTTATACTTAGCTGCTAACTGTTCCCGGAGTTGCTCAATTATCTTCTCGCTTTTGTTACTGTTTCCCTCGTTCTTTTCTTTCTTCTCAATTAACTGCCTACGGAGTGTCTTCACGACCTCCTCTGTGCCTCGCAACTGTGCCAAACAGGACACTATTGCCATTGGCTTTCTGACTTTCCCTACATTTGTCTTGTGGACCTCGCTTAGGTTCCCCCTCCAAGTCTGTCCTATCTTTCCTGGACCTGACTCATCATTAGCGCAAAAATTTGACCAAAGGGACCATCCTTTCTCCTTTAAGTATTTCCTTAACTCTTCCTCCCATATAGGGCATTGCTCTTTGGTTGCTGCGACCTTGGGTTCCTGTGGATTCACCAATCTTTCCATTGCTTTAGTGGTCATTACTTCTTTTATCTCTTTCTCTACTTTTAATTTGGGACAGGGGAACAGCGGGTATGGCTTAAGCTATTTTCCGGCTCACAATCCCTCAATAGTTGTACACAATTCTAACGAGTTTACCTTACTCTTCCTGTTGGGTACGCATGCGGGTTAGTACACACTTCCGAAATTCGGTTATTTGGTCGATATGGGACTTGCACTTGTGGTTCTTTCTCTTTCTCGCAGCAATTGGATTCAAGGTTTGTGGGTTCTTTTCTAATCGATTCCCGTCAGAGGTCGCCAATAATGTTGCCCTGCTTCGATCCCAACAGCGTCGCCAATACTGTGGGTATTTCTATTTATCTTAGTGAACCACAAGCCTTCCCTTATATCCATCGAATGACCACACAACCAGTTAGTTAGTTCTAAAGATGGTTTATTTACATGCATGTGTCTCAACATGCAACACAATATCTACTACAAGTTAAACTACACCTATCAGCTGCAATAACCTATACTTAACTTCAGGGCAACCGGCACTGTGCAAATGGATAAGGCCTTTATCTGGGTTTCACTTGGCTGGTTCGAAGAAAATGGCTCTGTCTCTGCTGGGCTCATCCGTCAGGTAGCGATCGTTGGTCTTGAACTTGGCTGGCTGTTCCTGCTGCAATTGGGCTGGCACAGGCTGAATCCAAAAGAGACAGAGCACATGGCCATGTCTCCCTTTTATCCCTCTTTGAGGCGGTCCTTAACCTTGGACCCAATAGTTTGACAAGACTCTGATTACGGTCTTCAATTTCGGCCAATAAAGGGGCGGCTGCTTTGGTGGCTGGGCGGGTCCTTAGTGATCACTGACCTTGGCAGTTGTGCTTTCTGAGTAGCGCCTATCAATCTGTGGCTGTACCGGTTGCTTGATTGGAGTTCTAGTGTCCTGGGAAAATGGGCCATTAAAATGTAAACGAGCGGGGGTTTTGGTCAGGTCTGGTTACCTGTGTTTCAGATACAGATAGTCTGTGTCTGTCTGAGTTGGCCATCATTCCCATGGTCCTTTGCAGGTGGCCATCTTAGATGGCTACAGGGAGAAGCTGGGGAAGGAAACAATGGGAAAAAGATATGCTGAGAGTACGAGGTGAAGATGGATGGGAGGAGGTTCATATGAAGCATTCACATCAGCATTGACCAGTTGTTCTGTTCATGTCCGACCCGCGCGTTCCATGTATGTGCCAGCCTGGTTAGGAAGTATTACACCACCAGGAATGCTGATATTCCCAGGTAAACATTATCTGGATCGGCCTAAACAATAATATGGATTATAGAGAGTTTTGTAGCGACATTGAACACATTTTGTCCCAGCACCTCATTAGGATTTATCTAACACACAACAGCAACTAGACAAATGATCTCCTCACCACTGATTTATGAAGAGGAGAATAAACTATCCCCTACGGGGCTTTCTTCTTCTCCTCGTGTTTATTTTAATTAGAAAAGTAGGCATTCAGTAATAGTTCAAGATTGGATTCTGTCAATGCCATGGATGGATGTAGATCCTAACATTCTCTCAAACAGAAGAAAATAATTACATTTCTGCTTTGTGTTGAGACTAAACTCAGCGGAAGAAATAGGAACATAGGAAGGGCAGAGTGCGCTAAATCCTGACTCCCCAAAGCTTGATCGTCATCTCCAATGCACAAATGAGGAGCGTGATGAAATATTCTCCGCTTGCCTGGATGTGTTCAGCTCCAACAACACCCAAAGTACGACACCATCCAGGATAAAGAAGCCTGCTTGATTTGAGAGCTCATCTGCCCTCAATAGACATCCACTCCCTCAGCATCGATTCAAAGTGGCAACCTGTACAGGATGTCTTGCAGCAGCTCACCAAGGTTCCTTTGACAGCACCTTCCAAACCCACGACCATACAACGTAGGACAACGGCAGTAGACACATGGGAAACACCGCCACATGCAGGTTCTCCCTCCAAGTGACACATCATCCTGACTTGGAACTCTATCCCCGTTCCTTCAGTCACTGGATCAAAATCTTGGAACTCCCTCCCTAACAGCACAGTGGATGTACATCCACCACACGCGAACTGCAGCGGTTGAAGAAGGCAGTTCACCACCGACTTCGCAAGGGACACTAGGAATGGGCAACAAATGCTGGCCTAGCCAGCGACACCTACCTTCCACGTGGCTCAGATTGTTGTCACCTATTTTGCAGTCCAATGCAACAAACTTAATCTTTCCGGCAACATGTTGTGAAACCCGGGAGCTTTAGAGTAACACTTGATTTGGTCAGGTACCATCAAAAGTTTTCAGCAAGGGGGGGCTGGAATTGAAGAAGGAGGTTTGCAGAAGGGGCTGTAAAATATGTTGACAAGATTTTGCTAAAAGTTGGAAGAAACCAAAGCCATGCAGGCATGAATCAGAAGCAGTTTTATGGTTTCAGCCTGACTGATGAAATATTGCAATTGCTACTGCAGAATCAATGAAGTATCAATGCTTTAGGGTACAGTTCTGTAATACTCATGTACAATTATGAGGAAACCATCTCAAAAGCTTTCAACAGATTACATATTAAAGCACTTACATAATTACAACAAGGCCATTAGTTACAAGTAGATACAGAGAACATTTTTATTAAAAGCATCTCCACTACAGAATAAATAGGAAGTTAATTTACAATTCAGCGTAATAACTACATCACTTTCCAAATATGGATTTTGAATCTGTGTACAGGTAAAAAACACATCTAACAATAAATAACGAATGTCACTACCATGTAACATTGCTAATTTTAAACAGAGCGGCACTATAGCATTCTGTGCCACTCCATGGCGCGCACACACACACACACACACACACACACAGATGATAGCTTTAACAAAACCTCTTGCATAGGACTATTGTTGTATTTCGAGGCTGTTTGTACAGAATTTCCCGTCTTTTCAGTACTGGAACATGACTAAGCATGCAACATTTCTCAAAACATATAATGTGCTTGGCCACAGTTACCAAGACCTCGTGTGAGCAGTTGGGAGAACTAAACAGATCTGACTGGAAGCATTTGCGCCAATAGATCATTTATTGGCTTAAACAAACCGTTTCCTCATCTGCAGACTTGAATTCATTCTTCAAGCAGAGACCTCCAAAACAAGCTCTAAAACTATCCTCTTTCAACTCTTCCAAAGACTCTTTCTTCTACAAACTATTTATCAGGGTTTTTAAAAAATGTAGCAGGAAGATCTGGAGTTGGTTTGAGTGAAAGTTACATTTCGGTAACCTAGCTAAGGGGGGAAAAAAATTCCCATCCTTCAATTCGACATTTACTCTCCAGACTCAACATTGATTCCCATTTCTAATTGGAACCACTTGTTTCCATTCTTTTCCAGACAGCTTTCGTGTCTCGTCCCATTACCCTCTCCTTTTTTGCCAGGCATCTTTATCCCCTTTTTGTCATTTAATCTCTCCTGCCTTCCAGCCTTAACGGACCTGGCTAAATACAACCCCAGAAATGAAGAATCCCAAATCTTCAGCTCCTTCCTCCCGTCACATCCGGCCTCTTTCAGCTCCGATGGAAGATCACTGACCTGAAACGTTAACTCTGCTTCTCTCCCCGCACAGATGCTGCCTGACCTGCTGAGTTTATCCAGCATTTTCTGCTTTTCTTTTTGTTGAAACTCCCCAGTACACGGCTCTCTGCTCCAAACAGCCTGTGGTTAATTCAACTATTGACATTACCCTTCTACTCACCCTCTTCTGGAGAGGGACCTGAACCACGCTTGGCCTCTCTTTCTTGTCCACCCACCTTTCTCTCCCCCCCCCATGAACAATAGGAATTCTCTATGTAGATAAAAGAGTGTTGTTACTAAATCACAAGGCGGCTGCAATGCTCCCATAATGTATCTTAAAGATTTATAGAAAATGTTAACATTGAGTTTATATTTGAAGGAAAATGTAACTCTTCGAAAGTCAGCGAACGTTAAAAGCGCATCAACGTCATTAAAAGATATACATCAACTTTTAAGGTGAACTTTTCAATGTAATTAACACCACAGAAAAACACTCCCAAAAATGAATTCCGACAAAAGGCAAAACTGCGACCTCTTTGACAAGCAAAAGAAAATGTGGCATCATTGTCCAGTATTGTAAATGTAGAATGCACAGTTTAATACCGTAAAGCGGCCGAGATCTATTAATTTCCAATTTCTTTACAGTACTAAATTAGTGAATGAGGTTTCTTTCAATATTGCTTCTTTATTATCTCAAAGATCCGTACAAACATAATTATCTCAACATTGAAGTACGTCTTCAGAAATTGTACAGGCGGACTGCATGATGCGGCTCATGTTACTGCACAGAATTGTACGAAAGCCAAAAGGACGGATGACTTTAAAAGAAAAAAAATCATACAGACATTCCTATCGATCTCAAGAACAGGACGATATTTGCAAGAAAAAGTCCTTTGGAAACAATGTTAGGCCGGGGGGGGGGGGGGGGGGGGGGGGGGGGGGTCAGGAATAGTTTGCTACATCGAGTCATCTTTCGATTAGCAATCCAATGGAACGATCACACACAAACGATTACCAAAGCGGCAAAATACTGCAGATGTTGGAAACAGGAAATAAAAACAGAGAATGCTGGAAATACTCAGCAGGTCTGGCAGCATCAACTAATTTTCTGTTGTTGAATGTAGCTTGTGTGTGATTGTTGAAATTATATAACGATATTGGGCCTGTACTAGAACAAAGCGTTTAACATATACAAGGGGCGGGATTCTACAGTCGCCCAGCCGCCTGTTTTTCCGTGGCGTGCCGTCCGCTTGTGGCGGGATTGACTCGTCCTGCCACTTGTCAATGGGATTTCCCATTGGAGACACCCCACCCCGCTGGAAAACCCGTGAGCGGGGTGCGCTGCAGGCGGAACAGAGAATTCCAACGGCCAGAGAATTCCGGCCAAGATGTTACACTTAAATCCCGACATTTACGATTGGCACTGCGAAAGATAGAAACTCTTGATTCTGTCATTTCACCTGCACTTTGCAGTGCCATGTGATTTATTCCTGCTAGTCTAGTTCCGAGACACGAGGCAAGGGGTAGGCCATTCACATCGAATCAGCCCAGACTGGAGCCACAAATCTGCTTTCTAATCTCAGTAATCTTCATTTGTTTTGACCCAAAATAAGTTTTTTTATAAAAAAAATATAACTTAAACAAGGCAAGTTTACGAGTTGGGTTGACTTTAAAGTAAGCTTCACCAATCTAGCCCACACACTTATTTATACTCAACCATCTTGTTCTTGACCGAAGCATCTATCTGGATGCATGTTGTGCAAAAAGACAATCATTTGAACGTCTTACACAGCAATTCAGTTTTGCTCGGTTATTGGAACGTATCGCAATGGTATACTTGCTGCAGAATAGAGGGGGCACAGCCAGAATCAGTTCCTTAAGCAGTCACAACACCTGAGAATTTAGATTTGCTCGTGTTTAAAATAAACATTTTTTAAAAATGACCATTTAACAGTCTTACGGAAGTTATGATCGAGGATTTAAAGAGAGTTCTGTAGTGTCTTCTAGATAAGATATAAGCTACCACTATATTCC
This sequence comes from Scyliorhinus canicula, assembly GCF_902713615.1. Lineage (NCBI taxonomy): Eukaryota > Metazoa > Chordata > Chondrichthyes > Carcharhiniformes > Scyliorhinidae > Scyliorhinus > Scyliorhinus canicula. The sequence continues at coordinate 6,262,906 of NC_052153.1, forward strand.
TATGCTCAGAATTGTGCAAAATAATACCTTGATTATTGGAAGAACCTCTCTCCTTTGCAAGGATCTGAAATTCAAGTTTTCTTTTTAAAAAAAAAAGGTCCCTTTGGGGAGTGAGAGTTCTGTCTTTTTGCCCACAAGGCAAAACACCGAAATTCAACAAGCTAACTTTTCAGAGACCAACGCGCTCATTCAGGATTAGCGATGGAAATGTTAGTGTTCAAATTATGTAAACCTAAGGCAAAGAGAGAGAGAGAGAGAGGAAGAAATATTTATTTCTATATAAACACAGGGAATGATGATGCTCTGGAAGGCACAGCCAGAAAGGGCAGTGGAAGCAGATGCAATAGTAAACTTCAAAATAATGGAACTGGATAAATACTTGAAAGGGCCAAATTGCCAGGGCTTTTAGAGGAAGGGAGTGGGAAGGTGTTGGGGGGGGGGGGGGGGGGGGGGTGAGAAAGAGGTATAGTGGGACTAACTGGATTGCTTGTCATATGAGGAGCGGTTGAGGACTCTGGGTCTGTACTCGTTGGAGTTTAGAAGGATGAGGGAGGATCTCATTGAAACTTACAGGATACTGCGAGGCCTGGATAGAGTGAACGTGGAGAGGATGTTTCCACTTGTAGAAAAAAACTAGAACCGGAGGGCACAGCTTCAGACTGAAGGGACAATCCTTTAAAACAGAGATGAGGAGGAATTTCTTCAGCCAGAGGGTGGTGAATCTGCGGAACTCTTTGCCGCAGAAGGCAGTGGAGGCCAAATCACTGAGTGTCTTTAAGACAGAGATAGATGGGCTCTTGATTAGTAAGGAGATCAGGGGTTATGGGGAAATGGTAGGAGAATGGGGATGGGAAAAATATCAACCACGATTGAATGGTGGAGCAGCAGACTCAATGGGCCGAGTGGCCTAATTCTGCCCCTATGTCCTCATAGAATTTACAGTGCAGAAGGAGGCCATTCGGCCCATCGAGTCTGCACCGGCTCTTGGAAAGAGCACCCTACCCAAGGTCAACACCTCCACCCTATCCCCATAACCCAGGAACCCCACCCTAACACTAAGGGCCTATGTCCTATGGTCTTTCAGAAGACTAGACATAGTTCCAAGAGGCCTCCTTTCTCTGTTGTATCTTTTTGTGATTCTACTGCATGTCGATTTTATGGGGTTAGGGAGGGAAGAGAGTAACGCTTGAATCTTGTTTTGAGCTGGCTAAGAAAGACAAGCGATCATGACTCCAATGCGTATCTTAGTTCTTGTTTCTCCACTCCACCGGCCGCAATTTGTGACACTCAGAAGTTTAAAAAAAAAATTATTTATTGGGATGTGGGCATTCATTGACCGTCCCTTGAATGGAGTAGGTTGCAAGGGCAACTAAGGGTCAGCCACATCGCTGTGGGTCTGAAGTTACATATGGGCCAAATCAGGGAAGGATAGATTTCCTGATGGTGACGGTAATAAGATCATAGCCTTTCATGCAAAAGCAGCTTTTTATTCAAGGATAGCTTTTCTTGTAACCTGTTCCACCTTTGGGTCAAGTGTGGTTTTGGACAAGGTCAGTTACGTCAGCCTTATGGCCAGTAGCAAAAATGTCCCCTGTTGTAAAGAAGAGTGCAACTGGCCACATGTGCCACAGGATACATCAGCCCATCACTGTTCTGGAAAAGAAGCACTTGTTGCTCATTGTGTTGCTGTAAAAGATTACCTAAAAATGGATCTTTAAATACCTCACAATATAACTCTTAACAGGGAGATGCCAATTTTTAAAAAAAGTCACGTCTGGGTTGGATTGAAAAGGAGAAGAAACTGCAAACACAAAAGATATTCCACGCCATTAGGGAGATAATCAATAACTTGGCAGGTAGTTTGTACGTACTTATATTCTTTACCATGCGACCATCATTTTGCATTAATGCTACATAAGAATTAGGAACAGATCTCGAGTTTGCTCTGCCATTAATTAGATCTGACCCTCGCTTTCCTGTCTGTTCCCCACATATTCCCCTATAGTTTCAAAGATCTGACTGCTTCAGCCTTGAACATATCCAAGAACCCAGCCTCCAAGCACTCCAGAGTGGACAATTCCAAAGATATGCCTTGCTTTTCTGTCTCCCCCCCCCTTTCCAAAGTGGCTAAATACCCTGCTGCCAAGTATTTTGCCCACTCGCCTAACCCATCTACATCCCTTTGTAGACTCTTTACCTCTTCTTGACAACCCTGTCTTGGGAGTAATCGGCAAATTTAGCCACCACACCATTCAGGGTGGGATTCTCCAGCCGCACCCACCCGCCGACCGGATATTCCCGCCCGAGGTCAATGGACCGTTACGTGGTCCGCAACCCGCCCGTGGCGATCCTGAGGCGGGCGGAGCAGAAGAATCCAGCCCTCGGTCCCTTCCTCCAAGTCACTGATACTGATTGCAGTTGCCACACCAACACTGTGGGGACCCCCCCCCCCAAAACTAGTTATGGTTCGCCAACCCAAAAAATGGCTCATGTATTCCCTGTTTTCGGTTAGTTAACCAATCTCTCTACCCGTGCCAATACAGCCCCACCAATTTTCCAGTTGAATTATTTACAAGGCAAATTATGGGACAAATTCAACAAACTGGGTTTGCCGTTGCCTCTAGCACGGCTCCTCATTTAACTGTCCGATTAACTCAACATAAACCATTCTCTATTCTGAATGTAAACTGCACGGTGATAAGTTAAACTAACTAGTTGGGAGTGAACTAAAAAAACCTCAAAAGCATCAAGTCCGATTTTCTGCTGGGTAGTTAGGGGAAAAACAAATGCAGAACATTTGCATGGTTTCAATTATATTTACAAAGAAAAAAAATTGCTGATCGTTTATGCACACAAGAGATAAAATGGCTAACGCACAAGGTTAGGTGGATATTTTCATATGTAAAATGAGAAGTCCCTCTCTAACACTGAAGTTTGCAAATAAGCTGTTTGTCGCATCTTAGTTTGCAGATTTTCCTCTTCAATTCGGTTTGTCCAAGAAGCTTCCACAAATTGTAGCTTTAAAAAAAAAGGATCAGTTCCAGTTAATATCCCCTTTAAATTGAACTCAAGGTATGAATTTTCTCTTATAAAAAAAATGGTGTCATGCAACATAGCTGCTCAAAACAGAATCTTGTGTCAATGAAATGGATTTAAGACCAACTTAAATACACTCGAACTAAACTCAACTACTGACCGATGACCATGTCTAACCATTTTCTGTAAGCAGTAGCAAATCTGGCTTGCTCTAAATTAGTACAACCGGCTAGGATTGTGTCAATGAATCGGTGTTCTTCTAGCAAGCTGTGCAAGTCTAGCGAAGGCCCACGTTTGAGACGCTTGATCTCCTGCGTGTAGCCTTGCTTGGCCCTGTCGCCCACGGCATCACCGTCGATGCCCCGTGCGGAGTAACTGCCCGCGGTGGCCATCTGAACATTGTCCTTCGTCCCCTCGCTCCTGTTGCTGGTGTCCGACAGTACCTGGAGACGATCCCTGTTCCAGCAGTGCCAGAGGTAAAAGACAGACCTCCTGCAAGAGAAAAGGCAAAGCGGCTGATTCCCACATCCGATCGGGGAGTTCGGTAATTACTTATCAAATCATTAGCTCCCCGCGGCAAAATATAAATTGATCACTTATGACAACTGCTGTCATTTAGATAACACCTCCAATGTAGTAAAACACCTCAAGGCACTTTGCAAGATGCTATGTCTTGTGGCTTCCAGAAGTTCTATATAACCACACTTTTAAACCCAAACATAGGAGCTTCATCGTGTGCATTTTCAGATCAAACCACGTGCTGCAAACTGGTACATGGTGGGTTTGATACTCGGCCCGTACTGCGGGAGTGATGTGGCACCCTAGAAGTATACCGAAGCATGAACATATAGCTCCTAAATAACATTAGAATAATATGACATATTTGGCACCGAGCCGCACGAGATATTCAGACAATGACCAGATGTGAAGTGAGAGATGGAGAAGGTTAGGGAATAATTCCAGAGTATAGGCTGCTGAAGGCAAGCCCACAAAAGACGGAGCGATGGAAATCATGGCCACACCCCCTGGGCACAATTTGAAACTGGAAGGCCTTTGTTGGATAACTGGAAAATGGATTCAAGTTACCACATGAAATACAAACAAACAATGCTCAAGTCTAAAGGCGGAACCAAAGTCATTATGGTTGGACTCTTGTGGATGTCATGGGGGCCGAAGGCCTTTCTGGAAAGGTCCACAGCCTCACTTGCCAGTCAGACACTCAACATGCCCCAGGGTGAAAATCCCACCAGTCAGAGGCCGGCAGCTCACCTGATCGCCAATGACTGCCCCCCCTCCTCCCCCCTCCACCTTTCCCCCCGGGAGGACGGCGGTGGCTGCTGCCGGTACGGAACCCACCCAAGATCTAGGATTGTCGCAGGATCCTAGGAGAGGGGGAAGGAGCAGGAGGCAGCTCCTCCCTCCCTCCCCCCTCCTTCCACCCACCCACCAACCCTGGAGCCCGCAAGCAACGCCACACGGGTTTGCCAGTCATGTTCCTTTTCGCGAATTCCCTACTCACCACTGGATTAATACTGTGATGGCGGGATGGATGAGAATCTTGAGTGGCCAATTAATGCTCAACGACGAGAGTCTCAATAGGCAGCATTCCCACCACAGACCTAATCAGGGCAGAGGAAAGGCAGGGTCGCCAGCACCAACGTCACCAACCACCCCCAATTTATATTAAAATTTCAAACTCTTGTTTTTTTTTTAAAACAACTTACTTCAGGTGTTCGACTAAAATATAAAGACAACAAAACTAATATTTAACTTCATCATTGTCTCATACCTCATAAATCACCCTTCTGTAATTTACGCTGTCTGGCCTTCCAACCGATCACACACCTTCTCTTTTGTTCTTTGCCCCTCTCCCCGCCTCCCTGCCCGATTAACTCCTGCTACATCTCCAAACCGACCCATAATGATGGGAGGTCATCAGCGCAAAACGGTAACTGGGTTCTCTCTCCACACATTTCAGATTTCCATCATCGCCAGGTATATGGATCCTTTCACGGAACACACATGTGGTAAACAAATTATCACCATTGGTATCGTACCAAAAATCCACGTAACCCAGGAGAGGTCTGCTCCATCGGTTCAAATTCCCACTTGCGTTCAAATAAAGCACGTCGTAAACTTTTTACCAAGTCACACCGTCAGTGGTGGTCCTATGGGGCTGTTTAGCTCACAGGGCTAATCGCTGGCTTTGAAAGCAGACCAAGGCAAGCCAGCAGCACGGTTCGATTCCCGTAACAGCCTCCCCGAACAGGCGCCGGAATGTGGCGACTAGGGGCTTTTCACAGTAACTTCATTGAAGCCTACTCGTGACAATAAGCGATTTTCATTTCATTTCATTTCATATGTAACTCCTCAGAAAACTCATCTGGTCCATAACACTGGTCAACACTTGTGATGGGAGCCAGGTTTTGGCAGGTGCTTCTTTTCCTCCAGAGACTGGCTGGCCTCCGGAAGGTGTTACCAGCTGATGCAGCGCGTGCGGGCTCTCGGTCGTGAAGAGAGAGGTGGACCCGTTCCTGTCAGAGGCACAGGTAATGTTCCCAGACAAGGTCAGTGTCTTTGTGAACGGGGCACTTGATCCGAGATTCCCTCGCACCCGGTTTCAATCACCTGAGCCGGGGTCGGGGAGGAATGTGGGTATTTACCCACCTTTGGGGCCTTCGAGAGATCAGGTGGCTACGGGAGAGTGGAAAGTAGTGGGGTACGGTGAGCTTGAAGGACCAGTTACAGCTGGTCTTTTCCTACCATGATCATTTTGTATGTTTGTTCTAAGAACAATTATGTCCTCTTTCGCATTTATGCAATTCCAATGGTTGTGCTCTTCCGTGCGCCTCAGGCGTTCGGGGAGAGGGGCTGGGACTCCGGTGTGGGCCGATTCCCCGCTGGGTCACTGTCTGTGCGGAGTCTGCACGTTCTCCCCGTGTCTGCGTGGGTTTCCTCCGGGTGCTCTGGTTTCCTCCCACAGTCCAAAGATGTGCAGGTTAGGTGGATTGGCCATGCTAAATTGACCTTAGTATCCAAAAAGGTTAGGAGGGGTTATTGGGTTATGGGGATTGGGTGGAAGTGAGGGCTTAAGTGGGTCGGTGCAAACTCGATGGGCCGAATGGCCTCCTTCTGCACTGTATGTTCTATGTAAGGCAGGGCTACCACTCTCTCTACAAAACAAACCTCCCATCACACAATGGCCCCAGCCCTTTCTTGGCAATTGTACAGGACTACAGACATCAGTCCCGGGGACGTGGCATGTAGAAGATTGCATGAAGTGTTTTTTCCTTATTCATTCACAGGATGTAAACATCGCTGGCTAGGCCAGCATTTGTTGCCCATCCCTAATTGCCCTGGAGAAGATGGTGGTGACCACCTTCTTGAACCGCTGCAGTCCATGTGGCGTAGGTACACCCTTGGTGCTGTTAGGGGAGGGAGTTCCAGGATTTTGACCCAGTGACAGTGAAAGAACGGCCAATACATTTCCAAGTCAGGGTGGTGTGTGGCTCAGAGGGGAGCTTGCAGGTGGTGGGGTTCCCATGTGTCTGCTGCCCTTGTCCTTCTATGTGGTCGAGGAATAGTGTTTGGAAGGTGCTGTGCACAAGATATCCCTTACAAACGTACACCTTTACTTTCGACACATACTCAAAGGAGTGCAAAATATTAAGATCCCCTCTTCATTCAAAGAAGCTGAAATTCAGCTTTAAGCTCTTTGGTCAGGGAGCTCAATGTATTTCCATTCTTGTTGAAATAACAAAGTGCATTACTGGATCCATCCTTATAAACGTCACAGAGATCAATGAGGATTAATGGGTCAAATTTTAGTATGTATTATTATGTAAATTTAAGGCAATTGGCAAAAGAACCAGAGAAAATACATGATAGGAACGACATTTCAACAGCACAGGGGAGTGTGACTTACTACGAGCTAGCAGAGGCATGATGGGCCAGATGGCCTCCTCCTGCTGTCTGTGAGACTGAGTGTCTATTGAAGCACGTTCGATCGTTTAGTATGTTTTTCAGAATTAAATAAGAAACACAGGGTTAAATGTAACTGAGTGAGAGTTTGTCACTGGCACCATCTAGCGGCAAAGCTCAACAGCTACAATTCTGGTCAGACCTGAATTACTGACCTAAATCAAACAGCGTTAAAAAAAAGGCTTTTGTTTCTATGGCGCCTTTCAGGGCAGGACATCCCAAAGTGCTTGAAAGCTAATGGAAGCCAAATACTTTCAAGGTGCTCACAAGGGAAACACAGCAGTTAATTTGTACACCGCAAGTTAGTTCTCACAAACAGCAACGTGACAACGAGCACATGAAGGAACTTGGGAGAACTGCCCTGCTCTTCTTCAAAATCATGGCCAAGTGACCGACTATGTCCACCTGACAGGGCAGACAGAGGGAGTGATTTAACGGAAACATTTCCAAGTGTCATTCTGGGCGCGATCGGCGAGTGTTTCTCGATGGTCCTGGTTGGCGAGATCACGACCCGTATTGAACGGCACTTAGTGCCGGAAATGAGCCCCCTCGGGATTCTCGCCATTACTGGCCGTCTCACCGTCTGATTCGCCAGTCTTGCCGATAACAAGGGGGAGCGTCTTTTAAGTGCTCCCTCACTACTCACTCCCAGTCAGCACACCAGTATGGCAGAGCTGCTCCTCGCTTGGGGGATGCCAATCTGGCTAGACAACTCGACACTGTTGATGAGAGACGGGGCATCCTGGTCTCCCGAGGGGGTCGGACACCCAGCAGCATAGTCACCCATACCACCTGGGAGGCAGTGGTAGCGGCTGTCAGTGCGGTCAGCATGACCAGGAGGACCACCGTCCAATGTCGGAAGATGATCAACAACCGCCACTGATGCTGCAAGGGTAGGTTACCGCCCCTCTCCTGGCACCCGCTCCGCCTGCAACCCCTCAAATGTCCAACCACCCTCACACAAATCACTGTCTGACACCTCGCACCCTTCCCTACATCCGATCTTCATGCTTGTTCCTCAGCACTCTTGGCACCCACCAGCACAACCCCTTCATGTTCAGTTGCGGTGCTCACATATGCCGCCTGCTATAGACTCCCTGATGCAGCTCACAATGCCCTCTGTCCACACAGGAGAAGATAGCCTATAATAAGCGGGAAAGGGCTAAGACGAGGAGAGGAATATCAGAGATCCAAGTCTTCACCCTGTATGAGGAATGGATTCTGGAGATCACGGGGCTGATCGAGGAGAGAGTAGTCACCGACAGCGAGGTTGGCTTCTGTCACAGAGGTAAGGATCCACTGCCCCTTCACACAGATGACCTGTCTCCAGTGAGTTGTTCATGTCAGACAGAATGACCCTCCCCTCTCACTGACCACATGTCCATACTTCCCAGGATATCCACCTGATGAGGTAGGATCATCCAGAGTTGTTCTCCCCCCCCCCCCACTTAAGAGACCACCTCGGAGGAGAGCACCGAGGAGACCACCATTGATGTCTCACAGCCGTCACCCCCACCCTCCCCCAGCACAGAGACACACACCTCGGTGGGCGACATTAGTTGACAGGCTTCTGGGGCACAATCTGGTGAGCACCACACATTAGTGAACCAGATTGACAATGGTTTCATGGTCATCAAATGAATCACAAAGCTAGCATGCAGCTAATGGGGAAGGCAAATGCAAAGTTGACCTTTAATGAAATGGGATAGAATACAAGATGCCGGGAAGTTTTGCTTCAAACGTACAGGGTGAGTCCACAACTGGAGTACGGCTCTCCTTCTTTGAGCAATTTGCATGCATTGGATGCAGTTCACAGAAGGTTCACTGGGTTGAAAGGTTAAGCAGGTTGGGCCAAGATTCATTGCAGTTTAGAGGAATCTTATGGAAACACAAACAATCCTGAGCGGACGTAACAGGGCGGATGCTGAAAGGATGCTCCACCTCACTGGGGAATCGAGTACAAGTTGGTGTAGGTTCAAAATAAGGGTACTCCCATTTAAGAGGGATGCGAGGAGGAATTTCTTTTTTGCGAGGGTCTTTAGTCTGTGAAGGCAGTGGAAGCTGGTCCGTTGAATATATTTAAGAATGAGTTGGACAGGTTTTTGATGTACAAGGGAGTCGAGAGTTATGGGGGGGGGGGGGGGGGGGCAGGTGGGAAAGCAGAGTTGAGACCACAATCTGATCAGCTGTGATCTGATTGATCAGAGGAGCAGGCTCGAGGGGCCGAATGGCCAACTCCTGCTCCCAATTCTTATGTCTGGTTTCGAGGAAGAGCAGAGATATTCTCCCCGTTGCCATGGAGAATATTCACACTTCACCATAACTTGACAGATTATCTGGTCAGCATCTGTGGGACCTTGCTGTGTACAAATTGGTTGCCATGATGTGGAGATGCCAGCGTTGGACTGGGGTGAGCACAAGTACAGTAAGACTTCTTACTGTACAAATTGGTTGCTGGTGTTTCCTACATTGCAACAGTGACCACACTTCAAAAATATTCCATCGGCTGGAAAGCACTTCAGAGATTGCGAACGACGACTTCACTCCCCGAGCCCGGACTACTGCGGAAAGGATCCGACCGCCGCAAAACAACGTCTGTTTTTTTGTGCGCCCAGCTCTTTGTTTCCCCCTCTCTCTTCCACCTGATAAGATCATCGTAACCTCAGAGAACTAAAACCCGAGGAGAAATGGTTCATTGGAGGCATACCTGTGAGACCAGAGTGCCTCGTGGCCCGGGTATGACTCAATGAGGTCAGTGCAAAGCTCCATCTCCTCTTCAATCATGAGGGGCACATCGATAGCGTGCGAGTCCGCAGATGCGCCTTCCTGCTTCACGTGCATGGGTAGACTGGTGCAGTGGTCTTTACTTGAAGGCTTCCTTGAGAACCCCACCCCAGCGTTGGCAACAGCCGGACCCCTCGAGTTGCCCGCCACTGACTTCAGCAGGAACTGACGATAATGGAAGCCGCTGTGGTCAGAGACGTGGGTGGACACCCAGTACTTGGTGTTGGACAATTCATCGAGGAGGATCTGAGGAAAAAATAGAGCAAATATTAAAACACATAGGCTGGGGCTCGTTTTTGAGGGAGAGAGAGAGAGGGGGGGGGGGGGGGGGGGGGGAGACGGGACCTGATCTTTAAAGATTAGGAAATGCGTTTGTCAAGGTAGATATTTCCACCTGTAAGACACCAGAAATGGGCATGAAGACGAGATCCAAAAACAAAATACCGCGTGAGATATTGGAAACAAAAACAGAAAATGTTGGAAATATTCAACCAGCTTGACAGCATTTGTGGAGCGATAAACAGTGTTAACGTTTCAGTTTGTGACCATAGAATCCCGACAGTGCAGAAGGAGGCCGTTCAGCCCATCGAGTCTGCACTGACCCTCTGAAAGGGCACCCTACCCAGGCCCACACCCCTGCCCCATCCCCGTAACCCCACCTAACCTTTTGGCATGAAGGGACAATTTTACCCTGGCCAATCCACCTAACCTGCACCATCTGTAGGAGGAAACCGGAGCACCCGGAGGAAACCCACGCAGACACAGGGGGGAACATGCAGACTCCGCACATACAGTCACCCAAGCCGGGAATCGAACCCGGGTCCATGGCGCTGTGAAGCAGCAGTGCTAACCACTGTGCCGTCCATGGCGTGCTGCGGGAACTTTTGAGTTCTGATGAAAGGTCACAGATTTGAAACGTTAATTGTTTCTCTGCCGGCAGATGCTGCCTGACCTGCTGAGTGCTTCCGGAATTTTCTGTTTTTAAACTCAAGGCAAGAGAGTCACAAAGCTGGTTTGCGATGCAGAACAAGGCCAGCAGCACGGGTTCAATTCCCGTTCCAGCTTACCCGAACAGGCGCCGGAATTTGGCGACTAGGGGCTTTTCACAGTAACTTCATACTGGTGACAAGATTATTATTATTATTCTTCGTGGCTGGTTTAGCACAGTGGGCTAAACTTGGCTTGTAATGCAGAACATGACCAGCAGCACGGGTTCAATTCCCGTACCGGCCTCCCCAAACAGGTGCCGGAATGTGGCGACTAGGGGCTTTTCACAGTAACTTCATCGAAGCCTACTTGTGACAATAAGCGATTATTATTAATTCCAATCTGGGGATTCAGACGAAACGTCTTTACCCACAGCGAGGCAGCAGGGTAGCATGGTGGTTAGCATAAATGCTTCACAGCTCCAGGGTCCCAGGTTCGATTCCCGGCTGGGTCACTGTCTGTGTGGAGTCTGCACGTCCTCCTCCTGTGTGCGTGGGTTTCCTCCGGGTGCTCCGGTTTCCTCCCACAGTCCAAAGATGTGCGGGTTAGGTGGATTGGCCATGATAAATTGCCCGTAGTGTCCTAATAGTAAGGTTAAGGGGGGGAGTTGTTGGGTTACGGGTATAGGGTGGATACGTGGGTTTGAGTAGGGTGATCATGGCTCGGCACAACATTGAGGGCCGAAGGGCCTGTTCTGTGCTGTACTGTTCTATGTTCTATGAGGCGGGAATGTGGAGCTCACTCTCACAGGGTGAGTAGCAGTTAAAGCAAAAGCTGGACAGATTGGAGGGAGAAAGGAATAGGAGGATCTGCCGGCGGGGTGAGGGATAAGATGGGTAGGGAGGAGGGTCACTCGGAGAAGGAATACGAGCACACACCCAGCTGGGCTGAATGGCCCGTTTCCGCACTGCAGGTACCGCGTGGTTTGCGACAAGGATTAACGAACGTACCTTAAGATTGCACTTTGCCACGTGCTGCAAGATCCAGATGCGATGGGACCAGGCATTGTAATTGCTTGGATACCTCCCAGCAGCTGCGGAGCAGACAGCCATCTCATCCTGAATTATTCGATACATCTGTTCGGTCGATAGCATTCCCGAGTTAATGCCGTTCCTCGAATTCAGAAGGCAGATTTCCTGGACCACCTTCTGAAATACCCAGCGTCTTTAGGAAAGAAGATGACACACAACACACACACACTCATGTTAGGAAATCGAATAAGCACAGTGCTAACTTAACCTCAAACTATAGGGGCTGGTTTAGCACAGTGGGCTAAACAGCTGGCTTGTAATGCAGAACAAGGCAGCAGCGCGGGTTCAATTCCTACCGGCCTCCCCGAACAGGCATGGGCGACTAGGGGCTTTTCACAGTAACTTCACTGACGCCTACTTGTGACAATAAGCAACTAATTATTATTATTATTAACATTCATTCTTCCCACCCAAATGGAAGCGTATGCATGATAAAGTGTTCAATTTTAAAGTGGGTGTAAGGAGGTGGGGGGGACCGGGGAGTGCTTATTCTGTTTCTGTTGAAGGTGGAGGACAGGTCACCAAGGCAGTCAATAGAACACAGGGAAATTCTTTGCTTTATTCAATCAAAGATGTGGAGATGCTGGCGTTGGACTGGGGTGGGCACAGTAGGTTAAAGTCCAACAGGTTTGTTTCGAATCACTAGCTTTCGGAGCACTGCTCCTTCCTCAGGTGAATCACACTGACGAAGGAGCTAAACTCCGAAAGCTAACGATTCGAAACAAACCCGTGTCAAGGCAGAATGTACAAAAGCGAAGCAGCTAAACCTGTATAAGGATTCCCCCTCCCCTGCCCCGCCACACTTTCGGAAGGCTTTGGAGAAGGTGTGGGAGAGACTTGCCGGAATGCTTTGGGGGATTACAGTTATGTAGTCAGACTCGGATAAGCTTGCGTTCTTCTCCTCAAAGTAGAAGGGGTTAAGAGGAGGTTTGACAGATAGTGTTTAAAGTCATGAAGCATTTTGAAAGGAGCAAGTAAGGAAAACGGCATCCAATGGCTGAGATTCGATAACCGGAGGACACATAGAACATACAGTGGAGAAGGAGGCCATTCAGCCCATCGAGTCTGCACTGACCCACTTAAGCCCTCACTTCCACCCTCAACCCGTAACCCAATAACCCCTCCTAACCTTTTTGGTCACTAAGGGGCAATTTATCACGGCCAATCCACCTAACCTGCACCTTTTTGGACTGTGGGAGGAAACCCACGCAGACACGGGGAGAACGTGCAGACTCCGTATAGACAGTGACCCAGCCGGGGAATCGAACCTGGGACCCTGGAGCTGTGAAGCCACAGTGCTACCCACTGTGCTACTGTGCTGCCCTGCATTTAAGGGGATCGGCAGAAGGACTAGAGGCAACACAAGGAAAGAGGTATTTTTGGTAATTAATTCACTGAATAGTTAGAATGGTGGTTAGAAATTCAATCGGACCATCAAAAGGAGAATTCCAGAAATACGTGAAGGAGAAAAATTGCAGGTATTTGGGGAAAGAGCGATGATGTCGGACTAACTGGATTGCTCTTCAAAGTCCCAGCAGAGTCTCAATGGGCTGAATGGCCTTCCATGTAGTAAAATGCTGTAATTCTATATACTCCATTTCAGTGCCACAATTAGACAAATTTTAAAGACACATCTAAATATAATATTTAATAAATATGTATCAATACAA